>NC_090729.1:21200264-21210264 GCF_036898095.1 Palaemon carinicauda | reverse complement strand
ACATTATGGCTGGAAGACAAAGTGAAAAGTCACATTGAATTAATATTGGTTAATTAAATTGAATGGGTAATTTTCTATGTATAGCTACATATGAACATTACAATATTTATAATGTAATAAAGTGTATTCACGTGGTTTTGTTTTATATTGTCATGTTTCATTAAATTCTGGTAGTCAAAGTCAAATGTCTCATTGAATTAATATTGGTTAATTAAATTTATTAGGTTATTTTCTATGTATAGCTACACACGAACATTACAATATTTATAATGTTTTAATAAAGTGTATTCACATGGTTTTGTTTTATATGCTCTTTTTATTAAAATGTATTCAGATATTTTGCGGTTTTGCGGCCCAGTTAAATATTTAAGTTTGCAATGCGGCCTATTAAATTGAAAGGTTGGATATCCCTGTTCTAAAAGAAGGTCATCAGGAGATGGGTCTTCTGTTCCATTATTGAGCCCTGATTTTGGAGACTTTTTCTATGAACCGTGACTTGTCTTATCACCACCGCACAACGTTTTTTTTTTTTCTCCTCCCGAGGAGTTAACATGATAACTACGTTATCAAGGACGTTATCATAGGTACCGGTACTGACGACCAGATATATTTCTGCAAGTTTTAACCCGGTTTATAAGAAGATGTAAGAATTTTCACAATAGGTAGATAGTTAAAAGCACTTTTCGCATAACTCCCCTCCATTTTGATAGATAAATCAAGTGGAAATTAATAATATCAATTGGTAAATTAGATAAAAAACACTCGGCGGATAAATTTCTTTTCGTTAACACACGTGTATGATGGCAAACTGACTGTTTTTGAGTCACTGAGAATATAAACAAAGAAACCTTCGCTATGATTCGTCGAGCCACCCATGTGATACCTTGACATAGGTGACAGCAGTGTGCGCTGATTGGCTGACTGATGAACCTCCTAAAAGTTACGACTTTCCACAGTCTCGATCTCTGTGGTGTGGAGTTGATCACTTGCAGTTGATAGCAATTTTGATCAAACTCTAGCTGGAATTTTTCTTATCTGTTTAGACCACAAGAAAATTTAAAATTTTTTGTACAGAATATTTTTTTTTTTTCATTAAGTAGGCCAAAGATTTTACAAAACCTTACAATAAGGAATGTTTACTTTAATTCCTTAAATCTCACTTGAATTTGCAAATATATTTGCCTTTTCTAACCTTAACTGATTGTTTTCGCTCCATCTATATTTACTAATGATTATACCAAAAATTTACGTTAACAATGCAAAAGTAACTCCTGATAGTTATATTAATAATGTCTAGTTCGGATTGTGATCACATTTGGAGTTTGAGTCTTGTCCCAATAAGAGGATAACAACTTCGTCTCTCAACAAAATGTCCAATTTATCTGAGAATTGCGGCTTAAATTTCCGTTATTACTGCTATGTCAAGAAAATAGAAGGTTCGTTGGACATTAATTTCCTCATTGAATCGTATAATGTTCATTAACTTTATCACTTCTAATTCACTTCAGCAACTATGAAGTTCTAGAGTTCAGAGAGTAAAAATAAACTACAATTTTCAGGGTGATTTTGTCTCTATGATTCATTTCCTTTACCTAAAGATTTTGTTTTACATATATAGCTGAGGGATTTACAGATTCATATAATTCTTGAAATGTGACCAGTGTATTCTAGGAATATACATAGTGTGTGTGTGTGTATATATATATATATATATATATATATATATCTATATATATATATATATATATATATATATATATATATATATATATATATATATATATATATATATATATATATATATATATATATATATATATATATATATATATATATATACATATATATATATATATATATATATATATATATATATATATATATATATATATATATATATATATATATATATATATATATATATATATATATATATACTGTATACACACACACACACACACACATATATATATATATATTTTTGGGCTCAAGCCATGTCGTCCTGATGGAAGTTCCTATAGGGTAGCTTCCTAGGGTATATTACAACTACGGCGATATTCCCAGAGAATTTACCTTAAGGTACCAGAATTCTAACTCCTGGAGCGAGTATCCCTCGTGAAAGGGATATCGCGACATATCAGAGGACGTATTCTAGACACGTCACATGGCAATCTACATCCTGGACAGAGATTTCGTCTCGTAGGAGGTGATTGGCGAGATACGAATTCGGGAAAGAAAAAGGGGAGCCGCTCCCAAGGCTTCCCTATCCCCCGATTCGTATGCGTGCCTGGCGCCAATCCTGGCGCCATCTGTATTCCTTTTTGCGTAGCTTAACAACTCGGTGTTTTTTCCTGTTTTTCTCGCAAATCTTGGATTTATTCGGCTTTTCATGGCTTCTCCGTCTTCGTTGGCCTCTGATAAGTTGAGTATAGTGTCTGTTATGTATAAATGTAGGCTCTTGGTAAAATTTTGAGTGATTAATAGGATTAATCTTTGATACAAGAGCCGTAGCCTACCAGAGGTGTCCTGGACACTGTCGCTCGCTAGGTATAAATTAGTTAGTCAGAGCGACATTCCTGGTTGTTTTGCTTTAATAAATTTTAGCTATTTAGCTTTACATAGGATTTCCTTTCGTGCTTAGTATTATTTGGCGAAGTATTCGCCATTCTGGCCTACGCTAGGCCATGTAGCCTAGTCGTTTGGTCCTAGTACTTCATGCATGATTTTGGTTTTTCCGAGTGTAATTAAAATTTTATTGGAGCTTTAGGCTATATTTTATACATTTTAGACTGTGTGGAATATTTCCAAGATTGTATACGTGTGAGTTTCGGTGAATTAGGTAATCGATTCTCTTGGTGCCTAGGCTAATTGCTTATGGAGCCTTAGTATACTTTATCATACTCCCCGGTTGCTTTCTTTTCTTCGGAGAAGGTATGCAATCCCTTTCCCTCTGTTTAAGCCTTGGGCTTATCCCTAAGTGGTTTTTTCCGAATTTATTTTCGATAAAACTATACTAGGGTGTTACTGTACCTTCCTGTTCCTGTAGTTATGGTTCAAGATGGACAGAACAACAGAGTTTTTAGTCTGAGTCTGTGTTTTCTGGCTTGGGGCAGAGTCCCCCTCGCTGACCTAACACATACAAAGGGAGCTTAGCTCCCTTAGGTCACTACCAAAGGTTTCTGTAGTTATGATTCCTTCTTTTGTGATCTACCAGACTAGTCCTGTTGCTGTTCTCGGGGGAGGATAAGTTCTTCCCTTGGGAGTAGCAACGCCTTCCTTGCTTTAGTGCTCTGGAAGCTGGCAAGTATTGCTGGCCTTTCCCCTTAGATCTCCCTTAGGCTAAGATAAGTTTCTTGGCTGCGGGTGATCTGTCACTAAAGCAAGGTTGGCAGGACCCTCTTGTCCCTTCCCCCTCTATCTCCGTAATGGCCTAGCCATTACTGTACTGTACCTTGCCGGCCGGCAGAGCTGGCCGGCAGGGGTCTTACTGTACTGTACGTCGTTCTACTTCTGGACCTAGTATAGGTTGGGATGTGGAATTGACTCAGCCCATTGCCGGCCGGCAGAGCTGCTGGCCGGCAAGGGTCTTATGTTTTCGAGTGCTGCCCGGACCTCTCTTGGTCCCTCATCCATGCCTGCCGGCAGAGCCGGACGGCATTGGTCAAGGAAGCCTGAATTAGTTTCTCCCCTTCCTTATATGCACTCTTTCGGTTGCCGGGCTTGGGGGTTGTGTACACTCTTATCCCGGCATCCATTCTATTTTCTTCTAGTGCTGTACCTGTCCCGGCTGCCGGCCTATGAGGCCGGCAGCCGGGCAGGTGTAGTCTTCTGGTTCTTTTGCTGCCGGCTGGCATCGGTCTTGTACCTTTGCCGGCCGGCTTATGTCAGTCCTTGTCTGCCGGTCACCAAGAGTGTGGCCGGCAGCTGGGTACTACCTTGTGTAGTTGCTGGCCGGCAGCCATTACCGGCCAACACTGGCTGTTACCGGCCGGCAGTTGCTGCCAACCGGCACAGGCATTTGAACCAGAGTGCTGCCTCCCTATAGCTGTTAAGTAGTATACTTTAAAGCTAGTTTTGGTGTGTGCCGGCCGGCAAAGGCAGGCCGGCACACATCCCCCTATACTGTACTAGTATTCTTCTGTATAGCATATACAGTAAGAAGAAAACTATAGTAAAGGTTTAGGTACAGCACTGTATCTTCTAACACTATTGTTTTTTCTTGCACATCCCTTTGCTGTTGCCCTACAGATAGGAAGCTGAGTTCTTCCCTGTCTATTATCCAGGATTTTAAAATCATTGCTTAGGTGTGAGCTCCACCTGTTTCCTCTGGAAACCTTGCATTGGTTACTCTAGAAGAGATAAACCATTTTGATTTTATTATCTGGAAGGCTGCAAAAATGGGTTGTGAGGGAAACACAAGTGTGTGTCTTTCCTTTCTGAATTGTTATACTATACTATGCATATCCAGTGATACATAGTTCACTTGATACTCATGGAAATTTCTTCTCTTTACAGAAGGACACTTCGAAGTGGGGAAGTGCTTTTTGCAATGTCAGCAGCAAGAACCTCTGCGGACATGAGTTTTGTAGGAGACACGCAGCATACGCTGTCTCCAAGGATGATCTCCGGTATTGGGACCCTCAGGTATGTACACTGTGCACTAACCTGATTACTGAGACATTCAAATAGCTAGGAAGAAGCTTCGTACCTGGGTAAGGGGCTTCCAAAAGAACACTTCTGGCCCTTATCTTCCAAGTGAGAAGATGAGGGCGTATCCTTTCCCTAAGGCATCAGCTGATGCAGTGATTCCCCAGCCTCAAGAGGAGATCCCCTAAGTTCAGATCCAGGTGGATGCTGAAGTTGCGGTCGCGATGCAAGACATCCAGCTAGATGACAGGATGTCTGATGTGGACGGGTGTCAGGAGGAAGACATCCTGGCAGAAGCCCAGGATGAAGTTCAAGCCCCTCTACATCGGCCGGTCTCCCAGTAGAGCTGGGACAGGCCCTCTCTTCTATTGTTGGAATGATCCAACAAATGCAGAAGGAGAATCAGGAGAAGGCGGCTGCAATGGAACTGCGAATGCAGTGCCTTGCAGAATCACATGGGCCCCAGAAAAAGCTCAATGTGAAAGACCTTCCCTTGTACTCAGATGCTAACCCATGGAGGTATGCTGAGCACATGCCGATGACGACTGGAAAGATCGTCATCTCGGATAAGCTGGGCTCAGTTCCCATGGAGGAGGTGGAATTCTGGCCCAGCAAGGCATCATATCCGGACTGTTATGTCCGGCTGAGGAAGGAACCAGCTTCAAAGGAGGAGACAGAGCCGAAGGAGGTCATAGTGATGGACCATGCTAAGTTTCAAGCTCTACTTTCATCCTCGATGAAAGAGAGGGGCTTCTCTAACTCAAAGGTAGCCGCATTGAATAGGAATCTCCCTTCCTTTGTGTCCTCGCCTACTAGAGCCTTCCCCTTTTTACAGAAAGGGTTTCTGGCTGTACTAAAAGCAATCGAGGCCGGCAAGTCTTGCCCCGCCCTAGAGGAGTGTAAACCCTTGTCGCTGGCCCTGCCTATGGACCACAAACACTGGAAGGACATCCATCTTACGTTCTCAGTGGGAAAGTTGGAGGCTGATATTGCCGGACGTCAGTTCGGCAAGGACCTCCCTAAGCTGTCTGACTTTCTTTTGCGAAGTGAGTTCGATACAAAAGAAAGACTGACTGCCTCAATGTCTCTTCAGACTACTCTCGAGACGATGGCAAGTGACCCCAAGGTCCATGAAATGTTCATGGTAGTGGCCAAGCCTCATCTGGCCACAGTGACGAAGGACCTTTATGGCTTCGTCAAGGCAAGGAGAGCTTGTAGGGAGTTCGTGTTTACCTCGGCTACGGTGAGGCACGAGCCAAAGAAACTAATCTCCTCCAACATTTGGGGAAAAGACCTTTTCCCTACCGACTTGGTCAAAGAAGTTGTTGATAAGGCCGCCTTGGAGAATAGAAACCTTCTCCAGAAGTGGGGCCTGGCTATCAAAAGAAAGTCTTCCCCGGATGAGGGTCCTCAACCAAAGAGGAAGACTATGAGGACTAGGCTACCGTCTCGGCCAGCCAAGCCTCTTAGACAGCAACAGCAACTGCAATTGCCATTGCCCCCAGTGCCCCAGATCGTGGCACAAACCCCGACCACCTTTCAGTGGGTACCCCAGGCCGTGTCGACACAGTCCACGGCATTCACCCCAGCGTTCGAAGGGCAGTCTACTTCCTTTCGAGCAAAGCCTAGAGGAGCAGCCAGAAGCTCGTCTAGACGCCCCTCAAGGGGAAGGGGATTCAGGGGTGGTCGTGGTCAGGAAGGCAAGACCTCAGGAAGGCAGTCCAAGTGAGGTGATACCAGTAGGAGGGAGACTTCTGAAATTTCGGGATCGGTGGACCTTCGATCCCTGGGCCCACAGCCTACTCAAGAATGGACTGGGCGGGAGCTGGTACAGCACTCCACCCCCGTGCCTTCAGTTTTTCCAACACTCCACCCCCGTTATGGAGGAGTACGTTCAAGAACTGTTGGAGAAAAAAGGTGATCCGAAGGGTGAAGCCCATCAATTTCTAAGGGAGGCTGTTTTGTGTTCCCAAGAAAGACTCGGAAAAGCTCAGAGTCATTCTGGACTTATCGCCACTCAACAAGTTCATAGTGAATTGCAAATTCAAAATGCTAACACTGCAACACATAAGGACCTTACTGCCCAAGAGGGCATATTCCGTCTCTATAGACTTGTCAGACGCCTATTGGCACATTCCAATTAGCCATCGACTCTCCCCCTACCTAGGTTTCAGGCTACAACGAAGACTATACGCCTTCGGAGCCATGCCATTCGGGCTAAACATAGCCCCAAGGATTTTTACGAAGCTTGCGAGCGTAGCTCTCAAACAATTACGCCTAAAGGGAATTCAGGTAGTAGCCTACCTTGACGACTGGTTGGTGTGGACAGCATCCGAGACAGAATGCTTGCAAGCTTCCAGTCAAGTGATCCAGTTCCTAGAGTACCTAGGCTTCAAGATCAACAGAAAAAGTCTCGACTTTCTCCATCTCAAAAGTTCCAGTGGCTAGGAATCCACTGGGACCTTTTGTCACACCGTTTCTCCACCCTGGCGAAGAAAAGGAAGGAGATAGCGGGTTCTGTCAAGAGACTTCAAGATTCCGAAAGGATATCAAGACACGAGCAGGAGAGAGTACTGCGCTCTCTCCAGTTTGCTTCGGTGACAGACCCAGTGCTAAGAGCAGGGCTAAAGGATGCAATCGGAGTTTGGAGAAGTTATGCATCAAATGCGTGAAGAGATCTGAGAAGACCAGCCGCTTCGGCTAAGTACTCTTCTCAGGCCTTGGTCCCAAGCCAGACATCTAAAGAAGTCGGTTCTTCTTCAGCCACCTCCCCCGTCGGTGACGATTCACTCAGACGCCTCGAAGGAGGGATGGGGAGGTCACTCTCATCGGAAAAAAGTCCAGGGGACTTGGTCCAGGCTATTCAAGACCTTTCACATAAAACTTTCTAGAAGCTAGGGCAGTGCTCCTTACCTCAAAGAAAGTCTCCCCGCGTCACTCGATCCACATAAGGTGCTGATAGACAGCGAGGTAGTTGTGAGATACTTGAATCGACAAGGATCGAGGTCACCACCTCTCAACCAGGTGATGTTGACCGTCTTCCGATTGGCGGAAAAGAAGAAGTGGTACCTGTCGGCAGTTCACCTTCAAGGAGTCCGCAATGTGACAGCGGACGCTCTATCCAGGTTCACACCAATAGAGTCGGAATGGTCCTTAGACGCAGGATCATTCTCCTTCATTCTGAATCAGTCCTAGAACTGCAGATAGACCTCTTTGCGACGAAAGACAACAAGAAGTTGCCCCTGTACGTGCCCCGTACGAGGACCCCTTAGCGGAAGCAGTGGACGCGATGTCCCTCGACTGGAACAGATGGTCCAAGATTTATCTGTTCCCTCCTCACAACCTTCTGTTGAGGGTCCTCAACAAACTGAGATCCTTCAAAGGGTAGCGGCAATAGTGGCCCACAAGTGGCCGAACAGCGTGTGGTTCCTCCTGGCATTGGAACTGTAGCTGAAGTTTGTACCACTACCAGATCCAGTTCTGACCCAGCAAGTCCAGAAGTCAACTGTCTGCGCTTCATTACAGAAAACCCGGACCCTGCAGCTCATGATTTTCTCTCCCTAGCGGTGAGAAAGCGTTTCGGGATTTCGAAAGCCAGTATAGACTTCCTTGAGGAATATAAGTGCAAATCTACTAGAAGGCAATATGAGTCATCTTGGAGAAAATGGGTGGCCTTTTGTCAAGGCGAAGAATCCGCAGGAGATCTTGACAGACTTCTGCTTATCTTTCTTCTCCACCTCCATGGTCAAGGGTTGGCAGCGAACACGATTTCAGCGTGTAAGTCTGCTTTGACAAGACCCATTCTATATGCCTTCCAGGTCGACCTAGGTAACGAGATCTTTAATAAAGTCCCGAAAGCCTGTGCTAGGCTCAGACCTTCAGCACCTCCAAAGCCCATTTCATGGTCTTTAGACAAGTTCTTCATTTCGCTTCTCTGTTGAGCAATGAAGAGTGTGCGTTAAAGGATTTGACACAAAAAGTTATTTTCCTATTTTGCACTCGCGTCCGGGGCCAGGGTTAGTGAGATTGTAGCCTCTCGAGAGAGGCAGGTCGTGTTCAGTTCCTGGATGGGGGAGAACTGAACCTGTTTCCGGATCCTACGTTTCTCGCCAAGAATGAGTTACCCACCAACAGGTGGGGTCCCTGGAGAATCTGCCCTCTGAAAGAAGATGCATCTCTATGTCCAGTAGAATGCCTAAAGGTCTATCTTCATAGAACTTCAGACTTCAAGGGTGGTCAACTATTCAGGGGAAAAACATCAGGCTCAAATTTATCTCTGAATCAACTCAGAGCGAAAATCACATATTTTATTCGCAGAGCGGATCCTGACAATACACCCGCAAGTCACGATCCGAGGAAAGTTGCCTCATTCTTAAATTTCTTTAATTGTATGGATTTTGAACATCTCCGTTCATACACTGGCTGGAAGTCTTCCAGAGTGTTCTTTCGCCACTATGCGAAGCAAGTAGAGGAACTAAAAGAGATCTGTGGTAGCAGTGGGTCGCGGTGTTAACCCTACTGTTTAACTCTGCGAGGAACAGTGGTCTTAAATGGGACGATTAATTCCAGGGTGAGAGTGTAGTTACATACTGTACTACAAACTAAGTGAGGGCACTGTGTTGCCCATCCAGACTGTTCCATTTCCGAAGGTGAACCTAGCATAAGTGCAGACATGTGTGCCGAGCGTTTCTAACGCTAATGTCATTGATTTGTAATACAGGCTTTTATGACTTTGATACCTCGGTATCTTAAAAGTGGCATCTAATGTTTTTTCTTTCAGACAAACAAGCTCTGTTTACTATCATACTTATGCTTAAAGTTTTGGGTTATCCTCTTCTTATATATATATATATATATATATATATATATATATATATATATATATATATATATATATATATATATATATATAATTGTGGTTATCCTGTCTATTTATTGCCTGTCAATAATCTGGTTCTTGAGAACCTTGCGTCTCCTTCACCTGTGTCAATTTATTGGTATAATTGAGCATTCATTCTATGTACCTTATCTGGGATAATTCTAATAGAATTGTTCCTTTATGCAAGCTATGTTGCATTGGTTTTCCTCCTATGCGGATATAAAACCTTTGTCCAATACAAGTATTGTGCGGAGAACTGGTCGATATTTCATATTGACGCAGTGGTTCTTTACAAACTATGCTTTACTTAATATAGGGCGAGACCACTATATTAGCTTGCCTGGTATTCATACATAGATATATGTACTCTTCGAATCTTTTCCAGAGTCTAGTAGGACTCTTCCCTGTAGGGGGCAGGAAGCTCTAACATAGTTTATAGTTAGTTGAAAAGATGTATAACGGTAACATCTTAGG
>NC_090729.1:21169638-21172138 GCF_036898095.1 Palaemon carinicauda | reverse complement strand
CGACGTAATCACTTTTCATCAACATTGGCTTTTGAGTACCACTTCACTCCAATCATTTTTTTCTTGTCTCTCTCTCTCTCTCTCTCTCTCTCTCTCTCTCTCTCTCTCTCTCTCTCTCTCTATTTATTTCAATGTCTCTCTATCGTTTAACTAACAAATAAAAATCATAAAACACTTAATCAAATACACATATCACCTTATTCAGTGTGAAATTTTTTCCTTTACATGACACCACTCGGACACGTACCTGAATTCCTGAGGAATTCACATCTTATTAACTCATTTCATGGTTCACCAAAAATAATTAATCAATAAATTATCATCACCAAAAGAAATTCATTTCAACACAATAAATCAAAATCATCATCATCAAAAAGAATATGCCTTTCAACACAATAAATCAAAATCATCATCATCTAAAGAAGATGCGCCTTAGCACAATAAATCAAAATCAGCTTTATCAAAAGAAAATTATCATCAATCATTTTTATGATAATGCAATTGCATACATTTATCATCAATATATATTTAGGAAAAACTTCCTGTTCCCTTGAATAATTCAATACAATATTGAAACCTATTATTTTTCTTAATTCTTGATTAAGGAATATTTAACCCTTAATTCACTGGGTACGTAGGCCAAATCAATAATGTCTCTTGTGTTCAACTGTGAAAGTGATTATGAAATGCCTTTACATTTAACTTCTATTTAATTCATATTTTCCATTACCTATGACATCAAAATTTCGGTCTTATTGATGTAAACACAAAAATAATTTTTTTCCAATGCAATGCAATAAATGGCAGAAATAAATGTTCAAACATACATATCATCAATTCAAATCAATCAAAATATTTCTGCAATAAAAATAATGTGACATGCTCATTATCACTCATCAAGAGTATTACTCATTTGTAATCAGTATCGATAAACATTTGTAAACATCATTATGGTACCCTATTTACTCATCAATGTTATCATGATAAATCATTGTTATTTAATGGCATCAGAAGAAATATTTGTCACCTTCTTCATAAAAATGCATCAAAACTATTCAAACTCTTATCAAGAAATAACGAGTAAAACCAAAACTCAAATATATCAATAGCTTAAATCATCAAAAATCATAATCATTTCATAATAAAGAGACATATTCAATATATAACAGAAAAATGTTTATGAATTCATATCTTATTTGCACCTTTTCTGCATATTATTTTTATCTCAAGAACTTCAATTCTCAAATATATTGCATTCAGAAGGATAAGTCATAAAATTCAAGGGACATGAAACTTACATTTCAATGTTAAAACTTTTCTTTAAAAGAAATCATTTGCAGACTGTCTCAATTAAAACACCTCATTTATCCTTTATTTCAAGGATTCATCTACTACACAGGCATAAAAATCAATTCGTGTGTTTCCACACTCACTCCTTTTAACTTCAAAATGAAAGGTGTAATGATTATAAGTTTTCATATGTATTTAATTGTACACTATTACCTGCATAATTATTATGTGACTAAAATACCCCTTTGAGACATTCAACTTCTCTACATTCATTATTGGTGCACATTTTATATCTTTTAATAACTTAAATCTTTTCTTTCTTCATTTTTGTTAGCTATATTCAGTTTATTTTTAACACATTGCTCATCTTTTATAGCATAGTTTGTTTTGATATTTACGTTTTATTCATAATTATTCAAGTTAACTTAATCAATATCTAAACATAACAAAATTCATTGTATACATGCATGTTTATCATTATTACACGTGTTACACACAAAAATATTAATCAATGAATTGCCTATAAAATGCAGTAATAATTATTGTGCTCTAATGGCATCATTATTTAATCAAACTTGCAAACAAACTCAATACATTTGTAAATATTCAATCACCTATGGGTTTATATTTCACCTGTTGTCATTACCCAAAACTTTATCAAAAATTTTTATCACAGTTTGCAATTCACTACTCTATGTGATCCCTAATTAATTGTTTGGAGACATTTATTATTTGGACCTTCTTTGTTGATTACGGAATACATATTCAAATTCTAGGATAACACTTTACATGATTAAAATTTATCATTTATTTGTTACCCCCAATATTTGTATGAGTGCCCAGAGATTTTAATTTCATTTCCAAAGGAGTTTAGTAGTCTTTCTTAAATCTACCTAACATCTGAGGTTTCCCATATACCGAGTTACTTCAAAGTAAATTTGTTCTCTTCAAGTAGTTGTTATTAGTCTTCTATGTTGGTCTATATATAGTTCGTAGGACATCCTCAACCCCTTTCTATCATTTTATTCTCCCCTTTTTTTTCTATTTGAACTTGACTTATCCTGGCTTATTTGCACAGTTTCAGTAATCGCTAGTAAGTTCGGATGCATTGCCCGAGAGAATATCTCGAAACATGGATGTCTAGTTATTTATCCCGGTCTCAAATTATTTTGTTACAGACTCATCAACCCTTTCTTTGTTAAATAAAGTT
>NC_090729.1:21152138-21164638 GCF_036898095.1 Palaemon carinicauda | reverse complement strand
ATGGTGAGGTTTCACGACCAAAGGAATAAACAAGTTTGTGCCGAACCCCTGTCTGGTAATCACCAGGCAAGAACGTTCCCAACAGGCCACCGCAGCCCTAAACCTCGACGTCATATTGTGCTATTAGAGGAAAATATCGGATTTTGCAATTGTCCATCATTACAAATATTTTCCTTTCTAATCCCATGACCATCAAAACCTGTAAATATAACCCGCATCATTCAATCACGTATTGAATGATATCATTAAAAACTGAATATGTATTTTTATTACCTTCATTCTTATGATTAAATGACACATCAAGAATAACACAATCACCTGTTTCACTAGAAATTAATTCATAAAAATATTTAATTTTGACAATAAAGGAGAAACGTTGACACTTTACCACTAAAGAAAATTAAATAGATTTACAATTACTTATACATCCCTGTTACGAATATGACCTTTGGGCTTACACAAGGTTACTGAACAGTTAAGCAAAAATAAATACACGTCACTTTTTAACCAAATCTCCCAGGGCTTGTCACGAAGAAATTACCATATAAAATGTACCTACATAAACACACTTCACTTTCAAATTAAGCGCACAATAATATCACTGTTTGAACAACACTATACACGGTATACGTTGGAGAGAAATCACTATTCACTTTTGGTGAGAGGACTGTCGGACATTGGGTCTTTTGGAGGGTCAGGCTGGATCTTTGGATTGTATGCATTGTTAGGCCCTTATATATCAACCTAATTCCTTCTGGAATCTTCCAGCTAATCCTTTTCATAGCGTTTGGGCATGGTCTGGATAGCCTCTTACGACGTCAGGTTGTCAACTTGGCAGTTTTGAAGTAAGGATCTATCTTTCCTGATGAGGCAACCTTCTCAGCTAGCTCCACCCCCCTCCTCTCATCATATTAAGGAAAAGAATAAGGTTTAGTCGAGAACCGTCATGCAACTTCCAACCACGTGGAAACATGATGCAATCCTTCGTGCTTTATACATCGCGTGTCTTACATACATCTTACCAAGATTACATAGGACTTTGTAATCAAACTACATTAAATTAAAGTTTAATTCTTCAAAAGAACCTAAATTTACATATACGGAACTGAATGAGAATAGAACTAAATGAATGACGACAGTCTTATATGATTTACATGAAAACCTGATTAAATATACTACTGCCCCAAATATTGACCAGCCAACGGCAATGAACACCATGCCCTTTGAGGCATCATTTGTAATTTTTATATCTAAAATGTGGCTACTGCTAAGAGTTTCAAGTACGTCAAGCGCAAAAGCAGCCATTGCCATGGAAAACATTATTTGTCCAATGTCCCGAAGGAAATTATCATAACAGTACCGAATTCATCGGCCAATCTTCTATGACACAACAAAGGCACATCGTGTTCTATGGAAATCAAGGGACCATACACAAAAGAAAACAACAATAATAATTAAATTGATTTTCAATGAGACCGCTATGAACATTAAGCCATAGTTAAAATATAATCATTCCATTCCCATATAGAATTGAGCAAAGGGATAACGATGCCGACATTGATCTGTATATATATATATATATATATATATATATATATATATATATATATATATATATATATATATATATATATATATATATATATGTGTGTGTGTGTGTGTGTGTGTGTGTGTGTGTGCGTATGTGTGTATGTGTGTGTGTGTGTGTGTGTGTGTGTACGGTTTGAAAATCAAAGCAATATTCTGGAAACAATATTTCCTGAAGATTGATGTTTGTGTTTACGATCCTCATAAAAACAGAATTCGGGGTGAGTGATGGTGTTCGAAAATCTTATTAAATGTCAAGTGAGAGTTAATATTTAAAGACTGCATGCAATACGGTTTAGAGTGATATTTTTAATGACAGTGATATATCATGATTGGATTGGATGCCTAAATGTATAATGCGACATCATTCTTTTAAAATTACGGATATATCAAGTAAGGCGGGATTTAATTATTGACTAATGAAGGAATGTTTCTTAACTCTTCGGATTTTTTTTTTTTTTTTTTAGAGGGGGGAGGGGCCGGGAAATATTTTGTTTTCTACATTAGAAGTATCATGGTTCCCCGCTTGATAAGAAAAAGGTTATATTATTTTTGAGTTTTTCACACTCGCCTTGAGAGATTCTTTTACCATACTTTCAACTGGGCTCCACAAGGCTCAAGAAGACTTGGAAGACCAGACTTACATGGCTGAGTACTATGAAACGTGACGTAGAAGATTAGGAGTGTAGAGGTATTGATTGAAAAGATCAAGATAGAGACACCGTGTTAAATTTAACTGAGGCCATTTACATCAAGGCATAGGAGATGACGATGATAATGGATTTTAGGTACTAAGGCTGACGGAGAGATGATATATATTACCGAAAGAAGAAACTAAGATATACTAACACTCATCGATGTAATGGGTGCTACTCGTTTTCAGAAGAGCCATAGTCAAATATCGGTTTTAGTTCCTATGATATGGTAGGAAGTATACCAGTGATTTATTTGCGCTAGACAAACTGTATTCAGAACTGTTGTTTTCATTTTAATCCTCGGGTGATCGGACAGAAACATTATCATTTCAAAATGACAGCAATATGGATGATTTTTATTGCTATTTTTCACATTTCTTCGTGAGCAACTATTATAATTTCATGAAATACAAATATTAGGGGAGGACATTCTATTTGCTCTACCTTTATAATGTTACTATATTCACCAGTATATTTACTCTTATATCTACTAGAACTATTTAAATTTCAGGGAAAATGCCCACCTATATCCCAGCAGGATATCTAATTAAAGTTTTGCTATGCTGGTTTTGCATCTTATGTCCCATAAGGATTCATTCCCAACTTGGATTCTGTTTTCGCAGCTCGTGTAATTTCATTTAATTAACGTAATCTTGGGATATTGTGATTCTCTGCAAGTACACGAAAGTAACATATACAGCCATTCTCTTTCCT
This sequence comes from Palaemon carinicauda, assembly GCF_036898095.1. NCBI lineage: Eukaryota > Metazoa > Arthropoda > Malacostraca > Decapoda > Palaemonidae > Palaemon > Palaemon carinicauda. The sequence goes on along the minus strand of NC_090729.1, from coordinate 21,161,642 downwards.
CTTGCGTGTATAAGACAGGGAGCAAGTGTAGTTGACCATTTACTTCCTGAATAATTTTCAAATAGTTTCTGCATTTTTTTCTATCGAAACAAAACAAAATGGAAATGACAAAAATTTGGAGGGAAAGTGATTTGTTGTGACGTGGATTGTATCCCCAAAATTTACCAAGAATTTATTTCTTTTATCTTATTACAGAGATCTCAAGTAAGGGGTGTTTTCATTATACATCGGACTACGAACTTTGAAAACTAAGAAAATTTTCATGTATTGAAATAGCGAATAATTTGCCTTTTTTTTTGTATATTGGAAATTTTATATTAGTGAATACATTATCTATTCCAAAACATGCCCCCCCCCCCTCTCTCTCTCTCTCTCTCTCTCTCTCTCTCTCTCTCTCTCTCTCTCTCTCTCTCTCTCTCTCTCTCTCTCTCTCTCTCTCTCTCTAAGAGCGAAATTAATGATGTAACAGTAACAATTAGATTGGACTAAAATCCGAGTCTATTGTCTTTGGTCTTCAAATATATAAATAGAAGGCTTTTATTTTTAAATAAATAGATGAATTTCTATTTCTTGGCACTGATTGATAGTAACTATCATCCCTATGTCTTTCCTAAGGACTGGCCAACCCAATACTGAATGTTATTCCTGAAAGCAAAGACAGACATACATCAAACAACGTTCACCATTAACTGATGTGAACAATTTAGAGAGGTAACATCAGGTATTCATTTTACATTATTGTTTGTTAGTTGGTACATTAAATCTTTGGCAACAATTAGCCTCATCCGATTAACGAAAAAATACAACAATATTGCTTGGCATAATCATATCTTTCACTACACAAATATATATATATATATATATATATATATATATATATATATATATATATATATATATATATATATATATGTATATATATATATATATGTATATGTATATATATATATATATGCATACACATATATATATATATATATATATATATATATATATATATATATATATATATATATGCATACACATATATATATATATATATATATATATATATATATATATATATATATATATATATATATATATATATATAGTGTATATGTATATATATATATATATATATATATATATATATATATATAGTTATATATATATGTATATGTATATATATATATATATATATATATATATATATATATATATATATATATATATATGTGTGTGTATATATATATATATATATATATATATATATATATATATATATATATATATATATATATATATATAGTTATATATATATATATGTATATGTATATATATACATATATATATATATATATATATATATATATATATATATATATATATATATATATATATATATATATATATAAAATATATATATATACACACACACACACACACACACATATATATATATATATATATATATATATATATATATATATATATATATATATATATATATATATATATATATATATATATATATATATATATATATTTTTGTGGGGGGGGGCTCAAGCCATGTCGTCCTGATGGAAGTTCCTAAGGTAGCTTCAAATGGATATATTATATACTACAGTGATATTTCCAGAGAATTAACCTTCAGATTCCAGAAATCTAACTCCTGGAGCGAATACCCTTAAAATTTTCTCAAGGATATCGCATAATATTAGAGGACGCATTCTTGACACGTCACATAGCAATCTGTACCCCAAATAGCGTTAACGCTTCGAGGGGGACGTGGCAAAAGAATAGAAGGGGGACGTAACAAGGTTACCCCCATTCCCGTACTACTATTGACTACCACCCCAGCGCCATTCCCAGGATGGCGAACATTCCTCATTTTGTAGCGATTTCGCTCAGTGGTGTTCCCTGTTGATCTAACTTGTTCGATCGATTTTCAAGGATTTATTATGCATTCTCCAACTTCTTTCGCCTTTGGAAAGTTGAGTATTGTGGTCTTTACAATGAAAAGTTTTTTAGCTCCTTTTCATAGTGAGATTTGAGTAATTTATTGTGTTTAGAGCTAGCATGTACCGGAGGCGCTATGAGCGCTGTCGTTCGTTGGGCATGTTATTTAGTTAGCAGAACGACTTCCCGGGTTTGAAATAGCATCATATCATTAATTAATTTTATTATGTTAGCTATTTAGGCAATATATTCTTGTAAAGATATTTACATTTTGCATATTTTTCCTTTCCATGTCGATCGTATAGTTAGAGGCTCGGAGAGTGAGGTACCGAGATCTCGTCTCGCCTAGCCTAGGTTCCTACCGCCTAGGTTACCCTTGTCTGCGGTGATTTAAATTATGCAGAGATAGGTATCTCTTTTGATTGGATGAACTTTACCCCTCTCAAAAAAGGGAGTTTAAGGGTAATCCCTCTTCCCTCTGAGTATAGCCTCAGGCTACAACCTTAGCGGGTCGGCCTCGAATTTTTAATTCAGGCATGACTTTCCTTTGGTTTTTTTTCTGCCCTTCCTCTGTAACCGCAGATGCAGGTTTTTGGGGTTTTGGCCAGAATTTCAGAGGCTTTAGTCTGTGGTCAGTAGCTACCTAGGAAGAAGAATAGAATTCTTTTGCTACGTTAGACTACCGATATAGGAGGCTAGACCTCCCTAGGCCATTCCTGAAGGATTTGTACGATATGACCCTTCTTCCTCTGACCTAGCAGACTAGTCCTGTGCCATTGGACCCTAGGCTGAGGAATAGAATTCTTCTAATGCTTAGGGGATACTGGCACTGCAACCCCGTTTCCTTTCCCTTAGAAGTGGTTGCGAGGGTGTTACAGACCTCTTAATTGTATTAATCTAACTCTAGGCTAAGGAATAGAATTCTTTAGCTGCCTGGGATGGTTCTAATACAGGAACGGAGTTTGTTAGGTGGGGCAGGATAGGCTACGGCCGGCTCCTGCTGTACCTTTCACAGGACCCTCTTTTCCCTTCCCTTCTATACCTCTATGTTGGCGAATCCTGGCAACCTTACTGTTGCTGGTGGGTTGCCGAGATCGACCAGACTCCCCCTCTTAAAGTTGATAGCTGCTGGTCGGCAGTCTTAACATCTGTCGGCCGGCAGTAATAACAGCTATGAGTTGCCGGCCATTTTAGTTGCCGGCTGGCAGTCATGGCTGCTGCCAGCCGGCAGTCATGGTGACTACTGGCAGGCAACCAGGGCAGCTGCCGGCCAGCAGCTGCTGGCCATGTTGGCTGTAAGTGGGAAGTCCCTTCTGTTTACAAAGGTTCTTCAGTTCTTTCTTGAACTGCTAGCAACAGTGGCTACTGCCGGGGTTCTGCCTACCAGGCCGGCACAGAATGGTGCCTGCTCAAACGGCAGCACGCCGACCAGAAGTACTGCCCAGCGGTGCCGGCCGGCAAGGTTTAGACTGATCCTTGCTGGCAACAGTACTGTAGCTGGATGGAAGCTTGAATTTTATATTCTCCCCTTCCATTTGAACCTTCTTTCTGGAGAAGGTAGTAATAATAGACTTTTACATCCCTTTTACTGTATATATACAGTATTAGGTAGCCTGTTCTCAATGCTATCTCTCTTTCTTTTAGCTAGCAGGCTATATGTGCTAGCATTAGCTAGCTATTCCGACGACATGTAGGCTGTACTACAGTATATGTTGATACAGGTAGTTAGTATTTCTTCAGTATAGGATATACTGCAAATAGAAAGCTTCTGTATATTTTATGCCAGTAGTGTTTTTCCAATATATTTGAAAATCCTACCCAAATATTTGTGGAACCCAATCTCATATTGAAAGAATTTAATTCTTCAATATCCTGATTAGAAATCAGTCTTCAGATTACCCTGCAATATTAAAATTTGAAGGGAGTCACAGCAAATTAGTTGGGTGGGATATATACAAATATATGCCTTTCCTTTCCCCAGTCCAGTTGGCATCATGCAAGCTTGACCGTAGAGTCAGTTGCTTACCAGAAAGTCAACACATTGGCTTGATCATACTATATATAACTATACAGTAGCCAGTACATTGCAATATAGTGCATACTGCAAATAGAAAACTACAGTATGATTATACAGTATCTATTTTTAGCATATCTTGGGTATCCTCATGTGAGCTTATGCTGCAGCCACTCTTACATTGAAGGAATAGTGTTTCTTCGTTAAGCTAATTGAGAAATTAGTCTTCCGTACCCCACAGTATTTAGTATGAAAGGGACAGTGAAGTATACAATTCCCTATCCCTAAGGGTTAAAAAACCTCCTTTTTCAGTTTGAATTCCTTCGAAAAGGAAATTCCGATCACTTAATACTGAGGGGAGGTACCAGCATTTGTTTGCTAAGGATACAAAAGTATGTCTCCTACTATCCCTTTATAGCTTGCTATCCTAAGCTATTCTGTTAAGATATGACTTTTGATTTATTGGTTACCAGAGAGATAATCAATCGTATACTCATTTTGTTTTCCTTTCTTCACAGGAGGAACGCCAGATATCATGTGTTGCAGTTTTCTGCAAAACTAAGAGTAAGTGTTTTTACGGACATAATGCATGCAGGTTTCATGCCCCCTGCAATATTATTTCCAAATACCTGCAGTATTGGATCCCGCAGGCCTGCAAAGTATGTCGGGCCCTATTTTCCGAAGGTTTCAAGAATCCCAAGTCGGTGGAGACTAGGGATGCAGCTCGTTTCAAACTATGCAACTGGGTGAGAGGCTTTCAGAAAATGTCTCAGGGACCTTATCTGCCTAATGACAAGATGCGTAGGTTACTATTTCCAACAGCGAGTAAGGAAATAGTGGTACCCCAGACACGAGGTACATTTCCCGATGGCCAGATAACCTTCGGGAAGGAGGGCAAAAGGCGCTCATGGGAAGAGGGGGAGAATGTCAGGTTGGAATCGTCTCCATCCCAACAGGCTCATGAGCCACCAACATCGATATCTCTGCCTTTTATCCCTCTTTTAGATGGAATAAACCAGTTATGGGCCCAAGTCAAGAATCTAGTAGAAAATTTGTGCAAACAGAGCACAAAGCAGGAAGCGAAATGCAAGGTAGAGCTTGGTAAAGCTCCGATTGTCACTCCTAAAGGGTCCTACAAAAGATTTGTTGATCAAGACCTTCTGACATGCTGCACAACCAATCCCTGGAGGTTTGCGGAGCTAATGCCGATTTTAAACGGCAAACTCTACATCTAGGAGAAGATGGGTGCTGTTCCTTTGGACAAAATCCAGTTCGGGCCAAGCTTTGACGCTTTCCCGAACTGTTTCATTAGACTGAAGGATGAACCAACATCAGGAAAAGGAACGGAATCAAAGAAGGTTATGATTCTCGACAATGATAAAGCACAGGCTATCCTATCAAGCAGCATAGAAAAGGCGGGTTACTCAGTGTCAAAGGTATCCACACCGGGTAACAAGCACTCTTCCTTTCTTGCTCCTGTTTAAATTTCATTCCCCTTTACGGAGAAGGCTTTTAAATATGTCACTGAGGCAATTGACACAGGTAAACCGTGTCCTACACTCAAGGAGTGCGAACTTCTGTCACTAGCATTTCCCAGATAGGAGAAGAACTGGAAGGAGGCCCATTTCACCTTTTCAGAAGGAAGATGTCGCCAGTCAACAATTTAAGGAAAATCTTCCAAAATTATCTGAGTTTCTTTTAAAAGATGACACAAGAAACAAAGGAGAGACTTGCAGCTTACGTATCTCTACAGAACTACATAGAGTTCTGTTCGGCTCATCAAGATACCCCAGACATGCTTAAGGTCTTAGCCAAAATACATATGTCTACTTTGGTAAAAGACCTTTATGCCTTTATGAAGGCTAGAAGAACATGTAGGGAGTTTGTGTTAGCTAACGCAACAGTGAAACACGATACAAGAAAGCTAATATCTTTCAACATCTGGGGTAAAGACCTCTTTCCAGACGAAGTATTCAAGAAAGTGATTAAGAACGCCTCCACGGAGAAAGTAGGACTTCTCCAAAAGTGGAGCATCCTTTCAAAAAGAAAATCTTCTAAGGTTGTGGGTCCCCAACCTAAAAGGAAGATGGAGAGGTCTGGACATCCATTCCGAGCGGTTCAACAACAATCCACAGTTGTAGTGATCGAGATGTCACGGATGGATGGTCAAAAAGAGATTCCTGCTGATCAGTCGAAGCATAGAAATGCTTCTAGTAGGAGGGAGATTTCTTTAGGATCGCTGGACCTTTGATCCTTTGGTCCATGGCCTAATCAAGATGGGACTAAGATGAGAGGTGGAGATATCTCTACCACCATTTCCTCTACTCCTCCGATTATCCAAAACCCTCCTGGAGGAGTTTACCTGAGGGCTCTAGAGCATACAGGTGGCAAGGAAACTTTAGTCCACCGGATTCCAGGGAAGGCCGTTGTGTGTTTACGAGAAGGACTCAAGAAAATTCAGAGTCATTCAGGACTTATCGCCACTCAACAAGTCCAAATAAAACAACAAGTCCAGGAGGTTTATCCTCCTGAACATAAGGACCCCGCTGCAAAAAAGGGTGCCTATAGTCTTACCAGACCTGAAAGTCGTCTATCGGCAGCTTCCAGTCAATCACCCTTTCCCCTTCTATCCAGGATTAAGGTTACACAAAGTAACGCACTTCCTAGGAAAGATACTCGTCAGACTAGACAGTGTCCTAGCTACCTTTACAAAATTAGCAAACACAGTCATGCAATATTTAAGCCTAAGAAAGGTTCAGTCAACAATGTTCCCGGACAAGAGGCTGGGGTAGGCCGCACCCAAGGAGGCTGGTCTATGAACATCCGAAGAAATGATCTGGTCCCCGGAACATCGAGGATGAAAGATAAATTTCAGATTCCCAAAACGAGAACAGGGAGGAACCCTGTTCTCTCTCCAGTTCGCAATAAAGGAAGGCCCTGTGCTAAGAGCACGGCTGCAAGATGCGCTGGGAGCCGGGAGAAAACAAGTATCAAACGCTCGAAGAGGCCTAAAAAGACCGATAGCGGTCCTTCCTTAATCCCTTCCCTAACAAAGGTCAAAGCCCAAAAATCCCAAGACCATGTTGGTCCTGTCATGAGTAGGGAAACTCTCTCCAAGCAGATCAGATTGTCTACAGCTGATCTGGGACTCCGAAGCTATAACGAGACGCTGCAATCGACAATACTAAGAAATGTGTCATACAGTTTAGGTGTAGTTAGCCATCCCTTAAATAAAGGGATGGCACCTGTCAGCAGTTCACATACAACCAATCCGCACTGTGACAGTGGATGCTCTACTCAGGCTCAGGCCGATAGAGTTAGAATGGTCCACGGACGCAGACCTATTCTCTCCCAGATGGGAACAAGTCCCCGAACTGCAATCCGTCCTCTTCATTACGAGCGGCGTCAAGGAACTATCTTGATATGTAGCACTATACGAGGATCCTCTAATTTAAATGATAGACATCATGTCTCTGAAATGGAAGGAATAGACTTAGGACCGAGAGAGATTTCAATGAACTTTTGCATGTCTTTCTTTATCCATCTTTATAACCAGGGTTTGGCAGCCAACACGATAACTACGTGCAAGTCAGCCTTGACTAGACCTCTTCTATATGCCTTTCAAGTAGACTTGGCGAATGAGATCTTGATTAAGATGCTGTAGGCATGTGCGAGGCTTAGGCCTGCTGCACCACCAAAGCCCATCTTTTGGTCTTTGGACAAGATCCTACATTGTGCTTCATCCTTGAACAATGAAGATTGTTCGCATAAGGATCTTACCCAAAAGGTTATTTTTCTATTCGCTATAGCCTCAGGGGCTAGAGTTAGTGAAATAGTGGCCCTTTCTAGGGATGAGGGCCACATTCAGTTGTCAGAAACAGGTGAACTGAATCTCTTCCCTGATCCATCCTTTCTCGCTAAGAATGAGCTACCCACTAAAAGGTGGGGTCCCTGGAGAATCTGCCCTCTGAAGGAAGATGTCTCTCTATGTCCGGCAGAGTGTCTAAAGGTCTATCTTCCTAGAACTTCAGACTTCATGGGAGGACAGCTCTTTAAAGGAGAAACCTCTGGATCAAACTTATCCCTAATACAACTGAGGGCGAAGCTCACCTACTTTATTAGTAGAGCAGATTCTGACAGTACTCCCGCAGGTCATGATCCGAGAAAGATTGCTTCATCACTGAACTTAATTCAGTATATGGACTTTGAGCGTATTCATTCATACACTGGATGGAAATCATCCAGAGTGTTTTACAAACACTATGCAAAACAGGTACATGAACTGAAACACTATATAGTGGCAGCAGGTAGTGTATTAAAACCTGGCCCCTAATTACTGTTATAGACAGTCAATGGTTTGGACTTCAAATGTCTTCGCACATATATTGGGTAAGAATCATCCACAGTGTTCTACAAACACTATGCTAAGCAAGTCCATGATTTGAATTAGTATGTGGTGACGTCGGGTAGAATACTTAACCCGCTGTCTGATTCTACGATAAACAGCTAGTTGACTGGGACTGTCAATTAAAGGGAGAAGAGGTCATCCCTCTTGGGGTGTGACCTCCTTTGTTCAAGTATTACCATGGTGACACTAGCTCTGTTCAAAATCCCAGGTGTGGAATTATACAGATAGCACTAGTGCCGGTGTACGGAGTACACAGTGCCGATAAAAGTAACCAGTACAGGAATTATGAAGAGAATCTGTTTTATAATTTACTTCAATATGAGGGTGGCACTCATAATTTCTTGCTTTCCAAGAAAGAAAGATAATCCCTGTACAGGTTGCATGTATAGTTCCGTTATCATGCTACATTTGTTTTACTTACTAATAAATGTCTATTAGACTGTAATTGTGTCCCAACTCGCCCGACAATTGCATGATTATAGTCCAAAGTATGTACTTTTATATATTTGTATGCTCACAAACAATGGAATTAAGAAACACTGTTAAGTATTTGGTAATTTTCACAAACTACGAGATGGTTTGTTCATCTCGTGAATTCTTATGTTTGTCCATACAATATATGCTTACCTTGAGACCCCCCTTTCTACCGTCTAGAATGATTCTTCCTTGTAGGGGGCAGGAAGCACTAACATCGGAGATGATTAGTGATAATGACGGATAACGGTAACGTCATTTGTTTGATTGATCCAAATGATCATAGAAAGGTTGTCCCAAGGTTAAGGCACTGATGAAAATCCACAGATACATTAATACTGTGGTATACTTCCATCAGGACGACATGGCTTGAGCCCAAAAAACATGGATTTTGAGCGAAGTGAAAAATCTATTTTTGGGTGAGATCGCCATGTCGTCCTGATGGACGCACCATTCTTTCTTAAAAAAAAAGATCTTCACAGTTCCCTTCCTAACGTACTGTATCTGTAGCACCACGCTCAATGCTACATGGAATGTCCGCCATCCTGGGAATGGCGCTGGGGTGGTAGTCAATAGTAGTACGGGAACGGGGGTAACCTTGTTACGGCTCCATTCTATTTTTTTGCCACGTCTCCCTCGAAGCGTTAACGCTATTTGGGGTAAAGAT
>NC_090729.1:21095253-21126638 GCF_036898095.1 Palaemon carinicauda | reverse complement strand
GGCGAATGGTTACTGCCAATTCAAATATTTGAAGGGGATCATTGAACTTAAGAATACTACTGTTTAATACTTGATAACGTTTATTTAATAAAATATGAAACATTATTCATTTATCATTCAGCACAGTTCGTTCATTTCTTTTTCGTGGTTTCAATTGTATATCATGTTCTACCGATTATCATCAAATTCCCCTTTGTTGTTATATCTCTTTATTATTGATATGACAAATTTCAAAATACGTATGCGGTAACAATTAGTATCTATCATATTCCAAGTTTTATTCTTGTTTAGCAACACCTTCGAATTAGAAACGGAGACGTGAATTTGAAAACTACGACGCATCGAGTTGTTGTGTTAAAACATTGAACAATATGTCATTGAAATGTTTAACGATGCCGATTGCTCGTGGATTTAACTACTAGTGAAAGGAGTATTCTGATCTCGTCCTTGCAGGTCATTGTCATTCCTTTTAGCACGTTTAGTAAAAGACATAATACTACTCTGTAATTTTCATTCTACAAAGGATCCAGCCAATAACCATTAAAAATTATTGAATAATATATACACTTATAGACCTATGCAAATTCTTTTCGAAGCAATCTTTGAAGAAAAAGAGTTGAATGAATTGTAAAAAAGATGATGTTTGTAATGCATATAATGTATTGCCTTTTCTCTATATTTATTTACTACTTTTAATATGATTTTGGTGAAATACTCTATTGGTGACAACTTCCATTTCATTTTTTTTTTTGTCTCTCGTACGTAATTTCCTTTTATTGTTTATTTCTTATGGTTACATGTACCGGATGTTACTGGCTTTACATAATTATAATCAAATGTCTTAAGCGATCACTGGCCATGTCCTTAGCAACGACGTAGTGTATCATTCATTAACATAAAATTTCAATAGCAGTCGAAACATTGGGATAGATCACCACGACACGTTAACACCATAACGAGGCTTCTATAACATAACATCAAAGCAATGAAAACTGTTTAACTAACTTCTTTGCACTAGCCAGAGTCCAACATTATAGGAGGGGTACCGGTGCTCGGGCTGGTGTCGGATTTATTAGGGAAGAGAAGCGAAGATCTTCGAAAATGAAATTAAAGTTTATTTCGTGATCAGAGCTTTGATTACGAAACGACCTCAAGGATCATATTTCTCTATCTATGGTTTTCTAAAAACGAATTCGGGATGATTGTATATATACATGCGTATATATATATATATTTATACATATACAGTATATATATACATACATATATATATATATATATATACATGTATATATATATATATATATACAGTATATACATATATATGTATATATATATATATATATACAGTATATACATATATATGTATATATATATATATATGTATATGTATATATATATATATATATATAAATATATATATATATATGTATATATGTATATATATATATATATATAAATACACACAAACACACACACACCCATATATATATGTGTATATATATATATATATATATATATTCTACTAAAACTAGCATGAAAGATACCGATTGAATAGCGTCAGGTATGCTGCATCTATTAAGCAATTAACATAATTAGAATATAAATATCTTTAATACAATTCTATTATAGAATATAATTATAAAAGTTTCATATAGATTATCTGGAATTAATCATAGTATAAACGGTCAGATGCTCTAGAATGCGGAAGAGAATAATAGATAATATTATGATAATTGGTATTAGAGAGATTATACGAGATCAGAAATTATTTCTGAAAGATTTCTTGGATTACTTCATTCAATAAGGCTATTCAGTTTAGAGGGTTTTAATAGTTTCATATCAAAGAGATGAAATTAAATATAATCCGGGTTTACAAGGATAAGTAGCCTTTAGCTTAATCACTATTATTATCTTTTCGATACCATTTCAAAACCTAATACTTTCGTCATCCTCTTATGGTAATGAAAATGTCATAAATATAATACTTCTAAATACAAAAATACTTAAGTCATTCCATTATGTTAATGTATATGTAATAACTCTAACTATCATAAAGAAGTTACAATATTGCTTTTGAAGGTAATGCTTTCAAATCTATCACGTATTCGATAGCCTATCTCTTAGATTCAGTGAAAAAAAAATAACATAACTAAGAATTAATTACTAGTAGCAGTTAGATGAATTCCTTTCTACTCCTGAGTCAACTTGGCATGCTGGTTAGACACATAATTTCTGGAAAATAATAAGTAATACTCTGCTAGACAATATATCTGAGATGTAAAATAAATTAAATTTAGCTGATGAATAATTCAGTGTTTAATTGTCATATATATATATATATATATACTGTATATATATATATATATATATATATATTTATATATATATATATATATATATGTTTATATATACACATATATGCATGCATATATATAAATATATATATATATATATATATGAGGGGAGGGGCAAGGGGGTTGTGTGTGTCTGCCATAAGAATTTAATTCACTTCTTTCGTAGAAACTAATTACATTTGACATCTCTCTCTCTCTCTCTCTCTCTCTCTCTCTCTCTATCTCTCTCTCTCTCTGGGACTTTATTGAAGTGAGAAAAATGCTGTAACACTAACAATGAAACAGAGCTGGAACTAAGCGCCATTGTCTCATTTTCTTTGTCCTTAAATATAATAACGAAATACTTAATATCCTCCTATAATTACAAGTTTTGCTAGGATTTCTCACTGACTAGCAAAGGCTAGGAGGTTAAAAAACACAACCCATTTTCTCAACAGCGTTAGCTACTATCCCTCTGTCTTTTCCAAGTACTTATTTATTGATTACTGTCACTATTTCAGTTTCAAAGTACTCCTTATAAAGATTGGCTAAACGGGGGGACATTGGGGTATGCACACTACATTCAAATATTTGCTTATAAAAGTTACTACCACAAGTAAACAGATTATTAAATACACAGTTTAAATATATTAATTAAGTGTTCCAAAGACCTGAGGGAAGTGATTTTTATAACAAATTAATTTTTTCTCTTATGAAACTCAAAACATCATTTATTGGGACTTTAGTGAATTATGATACCACATCCAGTCTTAGGAGTTTATTTTGTTCACGATAATATCCAACCTAATCAATTTCATTATCACTTTCTCTGCATGTTTAACATAACGTATCGGAATGAAATGGTTAGCGAAATTACTGTGTTCGTTTTTAGGGATTTCTTCGACACATTTGGTTATACTTGCCGGATATAAATTTTCATGGTTATAATCACAGCTTTTTTTTTAAGTTAACATGTATCAATCAGAGACCAAATTCGAGGTAATTGTTGTTTAGAGTATTATTTAGCAAACTGGAAGCCTTAGTGTAAATTTCCTTCACTGATCTCAGGAAGCAACATACAAAAATATGATCTTAAACATAGAGTTACATATGCGAAAAATTGAGGATCATTTGCAAAGATTTTCTACATCACCCGCAAAGATAGACAAACTAAATCACTCTAATCTAAAAAAAAAAAATAAAAAAAAAAAAAAAAAAAAAAAAACATTATCTTGAAAAGAATTATTTTTCATGTAAAAACTGCTCTGAAAAGAGGAATCTACACACAGTGCTTGAAAATTGAAAAAAAAAAACCACATACTATGACTGTTCTTGGACGAAACATATATATAAATGCTTTGTTCCAAATGTTTGCATGTACGTGCAGCCATTCAGAAAAGATTAAAAAATAATATTACTGTAATATTGTTCAGGTTTACAAACAAAATGAACAGAAAGTTTTCTTCTTTTGAATTGTATATTTACTGAAAAGCGGTATCTCTTAAATGAAATAATGTTGTCATTCTGGATGGTGAAAAATCTTTGGCAAAAGCAGGGGAAGCACTATGAAAAAGCCTCTTACCACCTAATTGGAGAGTTCGCAAAGAGTAGCATTGGAGCAGTAAGATTAGAAATCTGAATCTTTTTCTCTCTCTCCCCTCCCTCTCTCTCTCCCTCCCTCTCTCTCTCTCTCTCTCTCTCTCTCTCTCTCTCTCTCTCTCTGAAGTGGTTTATCTCATGGTAAATCTTTTTTCATGTGTCATTTCAAATTGCTATTTGCACTAAAGTTTTGATTATTCATAATCTAATATGTCTTAGTTATAGAGAGACAAGCAGTTGCTAATATTTCTTTTATATTTTATACCATATTCTTAAGCTTTGGTGTTAGCACCTGAAGATAAAAGCTGCTTTTTAAATACCAGTTGGGTTTACCCCATTTTCTATTCTTAGTTTTTATTCCGAAATTATTTTGTCGCCAGTTCGGTAAAACAAGAGAGAGAGAGAGAGAGGAGAGAGAGAGAGAGAGAATCATGGATGATTTAATCTGTCCAGCAAAAAAATAAATTTTCTATCTTATGACTAGATACAGGAATATCGTAATGACATATTTAAACCATTATTTATATCATTGATATTCTTATTATAACAGATTTTAAGAAGCATTTAACTCTAATAAAGATTCTCAATTTGAGCAGAAACATAACATATCCCACGCAAATCTATTTGTTTTTAATGTAATCGAGTCCTCCTAACATGTTTAGCTGATTACCATACCTATGACAACTATATAGGGTAAATTATAATGTGGGGCATCCAGAAAAATATCATATTGACTTAGATTGTTTTACTTCTGTGGGGTTTCACTGAACTATCCAAAAAAAAAAAAAAAAAAAAAAAGTAAAAGATGGAAGGGAAGTACAAAACCCACCAGATATACCAAAATAATGATAATGAAGACTGAAATATTTATGACAAACGGAGCGTAATTTCTGTAAACGTTTAAAGGATGTAGATGGACATATTATCACCTTTCATAATCATAAATATTTGTTTTTTTTTTTAAGATTCTTACAACTACTATATGTGTTTTTGTTTCGTACCAATTATACACCATTTGGTAATAAGAGGAAACCTGTCTTTTATATCAGTGTCTAAAGTACTCATCATAACAAGAATTTTCACTAAGATAATATATCTCTGTCAAAACATTTTCCTCATAGTGTTTTAATAAGGAAAGGAGTTTTATAAATCATTGCAGTACCATTAGATTGCAAATTTAACGATAACTGGTTTTCAGAATTCCTTTGTTAATAATAGACAAATTACCCCTTCTATCAGTGTAATTATCTATCAACCTATCTATCTATTCATTTGTCTGTTTATATTGAATACAAACACACACAGACACACACACACACACCACACACACTATATATATATATATTAGATTATATTTATTAGATATTATATTTATAATATATTATATATATATATTTATATATATATATATAATATATATATATGTATATATATATATATGTATATATATATATATAGATATAATACATTATATATCATACATATATATATATATATATATGAAGTATAAATACATGTAGTTTAGATACAATATATATATATATATATAGACTTTATATATATATATATTTAGTTATATATATATAATATATATATGTATATATATATATATATATATTTGACCAAAACATGGAATTAGAAGAGAAAGGATAGGAAGGGTGATGACACGAAGAACTGAAAGAAATAACGGAGCTAATATCTGTAAATTGTAAATTGTTACTTGCAAAGATTAAATCATAGCAGTGCAATATAGTACATCAACAAATGATTTACGTGAAGAAAGGAAATATGAATACTATGAAGAACTGCAGAGAGAGAGAGAGAGAGAGAGAGAGAGAGAGAGAGAGAGAGAGAGAGAATTGAAAACTGTGATTGGGGACCCCATTGCTAGTGTTGGAAGGAATAATCAAGTTAGAGATAATGTCATAGGTGTTCAGAGACTTGGCGAAGTGGCAAATGAAAATGGTGCACAATTATTAGTATTTTGCTCAACAAATAATCTTATCCAGCATAAGGACATCCACAAATATACATGAACTTCATCATATGGCATTTGCAAGAATTTAAGAGATCACATAGAAATTAACAAAGTGAAAAAGAGGACTCTGAGAAATGTAAGAAGCTGTAGAAGTGTAAATATTGGAAGCGATCGCCAGCTTCTCATTGCCAAACAGAAATTGAAACTGAAAGCACAAAAGAGAATTGTAAATAGATTACCAAGGTTTGATACAACAAAGCTTCTAAAAGATGAGCATAAAGAAACATTTACAATTGAATATAGGAATCACTTTGCATTGACGACGAGCAGACAATTAAGGAAAAATGGTGTGATGTTAAAAACATATATCAGTCGGTTGGTAGTGAAGTTTTGGGACATGCAGCTACAAGGAGAAAGCCATGGATATGCAATGATACTTGGGATACTATGAAAAGGGGAGACTTATAATATTGATTTTTTAAATTATTCGAGGGAAATAATGAAAATTACATGGTAAAGCATGCTAAGTATGCCTGCATTGATAGTGTTGGTATAACAAAAGCCAGGAATGACTGGAGAGAATAATTAAACAGAAAAGCAAATGATGTTCACAGGAGAAGTGTTCACAGAATTATTAATGAATTCCCAACGAAGACAAAGAGAGGAATTATATACCCTTAAAGAAGAATTATATAATATATATATATATATATATATTATAACAACGGAAGATGAAGAGAGGTAGCGTTGGATGAAACACTCTAGCGAGGTCATGAATTGAATATGGGACTAGAATAATTTAATTTTGACACCTGTGAGGAAGACCATGATATAACTATGACTGAATTTCGTGGGTATGAGGTCGAAGCTAACTTACAAAAAAAAAACTCCAGAGATGGGAAGTTCCTCTATACGATGGAATAAATGCTGAGATAATATTGGCAAAAATTGAGTGATTCCCAAAATACTTGAAAGATTATTTTGTAGAATGTGGCCGGAATATGCTTCTTTTATTAGATTCTACAGAAATATTGATAAACAGAGTGATGAACAGGTAGGATTTAGAAAAAAAAGAAGTTGTACTGACCAAATTTCAATTTTCAGACATTGTACAGCAATGTGTAGAATCTAGAATTCCACTTTTGATCCATTTTAGGCTATGAAAAAGCCTTTGATAGTGAACACCGGCCAACTTTGTGTAGAGTCTTGCATTCTTAGGGAAAGCATATTATTATTGCTACATTCAGCTAGAAAGTTGGCGAAGCTCATCAGGGTGAAGGATACAAATCAGGTTAAGGCTGGATGTAACTAATACAAGTACAAGTAATACTCGAAAATTACAACAGGTAAAGTCAGGAGTGTGTTGCGACGCGTTTCGGAACAGCTTGCTCCGTCTTCAGGCGAGAAGTGAGGCTCTGGCTAGATCTGGTTTGTAGAAAGGGGCCTCAAATTTTGATTGGTCGAGCGGAGGTTGTAAGTTCGGGTGGCAGATGTACGACGAGCTCGGCTCGGCCTCCCAGGCTGAGAGGTAGGAAGGAATCCTGGATCCTGATTGGTCAGGACGCGCGCCGAGCCAGCCAAAAAGTCAGGCAGGCTCCTCTCTCGCTCAGTGGACTGGGCTGAGAGAGGTATCCGAGCTCCCTGATTGGCTGAGGCGCGCGCCGAGACGGCTCAAAGTCAGTCAGCCCATTCCTACGCTCAGCAGGCTGAAATTCCGGGCCATGTTCGCCGCCAAAATCAGCATTCGGCCAGATGATTTCTCCATTTGTGGTGGTGTCAGGATCGGGGTTGTCATCATTCTGGGGGTCTTGTTCTTGGTTCCTAGCGTTGGTACGTCGACAGGATGGTAGGAGGAACATTTCTTGAGTCGTATTCAATGCTGGTTTCTTGTTCTGGATTACCAAGCTTCCAAAATTCGTAAGCGCCTGCTGTCCGTGGCGCTGCCGATAATTTTGGTATTGGCGACGATGTGTGCCCGGCTAATTTGGGAGTTATGTCGCTGTAGAGCATGATTTCTGATAGCTCCTTGCTGAACGTGGCACGAGATCCTCTTCGAAAGTTTCATGGTAGTCATACCTATGTATTTGCCGGGGCATCCTCGGACTGGGCATTGGTACGAGTAGACTACATTTGTCTTCTTCAGAGGGTCATTATCATGGGGCGCTGGATTGTTCCTCATGATCAAGTTGCGGGTTTTTTCAGTCTGGTAATAGATGATGAGTTTCACTTTTGTGGTCTCATCAGTGGGTGAAACGTTGTTATTGATGATGTCTTCAATGGCCTTCTCATCCTGCTGATATTCGGCGTGCATGAGGCCTTTGTAGTAAAGTTTGATGTCTCTAGATCCGTTGGTGGAGGTGTCGGACGTATCTGTAGTTCTGTCAGACCCCTGGCTGGCGCTGTCGGACCCTTCCACCAAAGGGGACCCATACCACTTGTCTATAACTGTCCTCACTTCACGCTGGACTAGAGATGTGCCGATAGTATCGGTATCGGTAGATTCCTCCTCTGTTGTACGCATCGGTATCAACCACTCTCATGACACCAGTATCGTTATCGGTATCTGCCTCCACCAGGAGTATCTGATATTGGTATTGGCCAATTAAAAAAATGGCCTTAAATTGCCGATACTCGGATACTGGTACTTTGGTCTATTAGAACTTCATAGATTTCCTTGTTTTCAAATTAAACGATAAACGATAAGTTCACTGTAAGGTAACTCAGAAACCATTTCGTGCAAGTGATAAGACTAATGTACGAGTATTACATCAGCCATCTCTCTCTCTCTCTCTCTCTCTCGCTCTCTCTCTCTCATTATACATTTGCAGAATTATTTGTTCATTTGTGAACTTATTTCCTTTCTATACTCTTTCATATTCAAGTAAATAAAAAATCAAAATTATGATAATAAGTTCTGTAAAACAATAATTATCTGTATAGTTACTCAACAATTTAGCCTATCCATGAATATGGAGAGGGGAAGAGGGTGGCATTGAAGTTGCTAATTTTGACTTTTTTTCAAACAACAGACAATTGCTTATAATTCTTCGTGAAAATATCCTTTAATTACTTTGGTCTTTTTCAGGAAGAAAATTACCAATAAAAAGAAATTAGTAATTTCCAAAAGTATTTTCAGAAATAGAATATGAAAATGTTGTCGGTACGGTACTTTTTGCACTTTCCAACGCTATTTTCTATTTTACTATTTCTGTCAACGTTGAACCAAACTTTCGTTTCAAATATTGGCAAGGTTCAATGGCAACATTCTTCCTAAAGATAAATATAGCGTTTTAGATAAGTTAAAAGTAGCTTATCTTTCTTTGTTATGAAACCCCGAGAAACACTTTATCATCTTGTGTGTCACTTGAAAAAAACAAGCAGGAATTAATTTTTCTGGAATTTCAAATTCACTGATTTCAAAGGCATTGCATTACGTTCCATATGGACAGGGCGAGAAGAAAAACAGCCATCCTCTTTTGTATCTCAAAATATTCATTAATTTGTCTCCAGCTACTATCGTCTCTAGTCTGAATAAATGAGCAAATATTCAAAGATTAATCCAAACGTCTAGTAATCAGACCAAAATATATCTACAGCAAGAGTATGTATGTTTATTTCAATAAGAAAAACTAATTTGTACTTTTTTCTTTAACAGTTTAAATTATATTAGACGCTTGATTTTAGTTTTTTTTTGTGGTTTGACTGTTTTATTAGGCTGAAAATCAAGATTGAATGTTGTCATGTCTTCCTGAGCAGTAGCCATTATTTGTACTGTATATACACGTGCTCACACATGGCTAGCGCAACAACTATTGTCAAGGAACGCCAGGCAATGGTTTCTGATGAAACCATCCAGGAAGACCAATGGTCGCATTAAATCTCCTTCCAGATCACACAGAGACACCAAGTTTTCTAAGCCTAGTTGCTGGCATTTTCCCAACAGCGCCACAAGAGTTAAGCTTATAGAAAGGAGTGAGTCAAAAATACCTTCCATGTTGTGTGATCTTGATTTGAAGAATCATTGATTGGCTGAGTTCTGGTTTCACTCGTTGTGTTCTGGATTGCAGTTTGCGAAACGCATTTCACCCCCAATTTCATTAATTTTCATTATTTGTTTGCATTTTTTTTTTTTTGGCAAACTTTGAACTTGAAAAAAGTTATCTATACAGGAAATTTTAGTAATAAAACTCAAACAAAATAAAACTCTTAAATTTAATTAAAGGTTTCAGAATAGTTTTTTTTTTTTAATTTAGGTTAAATATTTCTAAATTTCTTGAAAGGATGTTCGGTTTGGGTAACTATAAAAATCGTTTGAGAGTATCCTTAGGAGGACCAACCTTGTGTCAAAGGGTAACGACAAGGGGGTGAAAGTTTCGGTCCTTCCCAATTTCCCGCAACTTCAAGAGAGCCCTGAAGAAAAACAAACAAACATTCTATTACCCCCTAATAATAATAAACTTAAATAGTAACGACAAGGGGGTAACAACTGCAAAAAACCTAAATTAGCATAAACATCTCGAAAAATAAAATAAAGAATTAGAGTTAAAGGATCCTTCAAAAACTTATATTTATATATAGGAACATTACTTCCATGAAGCTGATCCTAGAAATTAGATTTTCGAGATGTTAAAATAAACGAATAGTATCCGAAGATAAAACAAATTACTTACAAATTATTATGTAGTTTTTTATGCTTCAATAGGTATATATTTAGTTTAATAAGATACGTTAATATGAATCAGTAAATATAACGATTAAATTCAGGACTATTAAGCAAGTTTGCAAATAAGTGTGCCATCATTTCCATTGGTGAAATGATAAAAAGGCTAGGATCACTTTAGAAATAGACACCCATCATTTCATTGTGACGTACCTTAAAGCCTTATCGGCACCTCGGAAGTTCGGCAATAAATGAAGTATATCCTGTGTCTAAGATGGTAAGAGACATGTCTTCGTTGCTGGCAAGACTTGAGCAGGAGCGGTGATTTGGGCACAGTTCGTTGTAATTAGCCGTCCATTATTAATATAACCGTCGAGCTTGAAAGAAAAGCAACCGGCTCTATGTTGATTCCACCAACCAAACCAACTAACTGACTTTATTGTTACGCATTTTGTACTGCAATACTATATGCGCTACGGGTACTAACAGTAATGTTGCAAAGTGTTGCATTACTACACATACAGCATAAGTGTAGTAGCGTATGTTATGAAGGCTTTAAACATTAGTTAATTGTCCCAAAGCTAGGATGTGATTCTTCTTACGTTACGTTACCCAATATTCTTGAAGAATTATCTTTCAAATTACCTTAATGAAGTTGCAAGTGCTGTCCTCATTATGTAGTCATTGGTTTATTTTTCTCATCAGTGTGTAGTGACACTGAAATAGAATGAATTCTAGTACTGCATGAAGAATGCAATTTGTAATTGTTGTTGTATCATAATGAAATCTTTGGCAATAGCTTAATGAAATAGACATATTTGCTCAAGGTAACTCAACCTAAAACATCTTTACTACTGATTTTAGATGCTTATGTAAGATGGAGACAGATAGACAGAAAGACATACGCATACGCTTATAAGCACAACTAAACAAACACGCAAAGATAGAGAGATGATAGAAAGGTTGAAAAATGGGCAGATATGAATGAAAGAAAACGGACGATTGAAAAGACTTACATTTGAAAAGGTATGTTAGGTTATATTTCTGATTCCAATCTTTCATGGTTTTATAACGGACTTGAAGATAAAACAAACTTTGGGTTAGAAAATGAAGAATAAGAGGAACATTACGACTAATAAGATCACTTGTAAAAATGAAGAAAGCTTCACGTCGCTTGTGATGCAACATCTAACCTAATTCAAATTTTTGTTGGGTAAATATATCATCTTTTTTTCTAAAAGGTGAAGTCAAGTGTTATCTTAGAATTGATTCAACAAAAACTTTTTAAGCAGAATAACTTGTAGAAAACGCAAGTTACAGCAGGTTTCCAAAATTTCAAAAGAATCATAAATAGTGTTTAGATTGAAAGGGTTTAACTGGAGAAATTACTCTCATGTTTCCCATATCAGAGAGATTCTATGAATAGTTTATCTCTCTCTCTCTCTCTCTCTCTCTCTCTCTCTCTCTCTCTCTCTCTCTCTCTCTCTCTCTCTCTCTCTGTCAAACCAGTATAGAATATTACTCCATATATGAATACGTTAAAGCTCGACTTATCTAAAACCTGCTCAAAGTGATAAAAGATCAGCAATGTGTGTGTACAGCATGCTCAATATTTGAATATACTTCAGGTCCAGTTACACCCTTCTGAATATGATATATGTCAGTATATTCCTCTACTATATCTAAATTTATGGCCTCAAAACACAAGGATAATTAAAAAAATGGTAAAAGTGGGAGAAAATTAACCAAGACGGAGATCTGTTCGTCTTGTTAGAACAGGGGCTGATCCCAAAATAGGTTGAAAAGACACTCCTTGACTTGCAAATATTTCCTAAGTATATATTCATTTCTGAGCTGTGCATTAGGCATAGAGCACAAATTCACTATCCACTGGTGATAGAAACATAAGTAATGCAGAAGAATATTTGTTCTTAATGACATTGATAATAGCAAACAAAATATTCGAAGAGGTCCTATTCTTACACATCAGGAAAATCAGAGAGAGAGAGAGAGAGAGAGAGAGAGAGAGAGAGAGAGAGAGAGAGAGAGAGAGAGAGAGAGAGAGAATGTATTAAACACATCTCAAGGAGACGAAAGTGCAATACAGACAAATATTGGCCTTGTCTCTAGCTCTATTAAAAATATAAAGTCAACAGAATGAGCACTTTGTTACGATAAATACTTGAAACAGGTATATAGAAGCTCCCGAGAGAAAGAGCAAAAATACTAAGAACAATAATGATATAGTATATATTGCTGATTTTTTTCCCCCAGAATAGCATCGTCACTATTTGCAAAATGGAATAAAAGCTCAATCGCAGAGAAACTGATGGTCATGAGTCTCATAATAAACATATTTTATAAATTCATATAATAGAATATACTGCTTTGGAATTATGGTATGAAGAGACTGGTAATTTTGAGAAAAATCGGAACATTTTTGGACGCATTGTGCTTGATTAATTGGTGTTTAATTAAACAGAAGAAATGATCTATGATTTATAATGACTCTTACAAATAACAATAATATGTTATATACTAAAATGATTTAAAAGGGAACCAAAATGATGTACAAGGGTGAATAATAATAATCTTGAGAAGAAAATTTTTCTTTCCATTAATGGGCGAAAAAAGTGTGATACGGGAAATTATGTAAATAATAAATCTACTAAAAAATATGCTTCGAAAAAATAAGTAATTTCCCAGGAATATTTATCGTATTGGAAGAGGGATAAGAAGTCAAAGCGAAAAAAAAAAAAATGTGGGAAAGTGCATATCACACACATTTAGAATTACGGTAATTATCAGATAAGTCTTATCCTTTTCTCGACAATGATATCTAGAGGTTCCATTAAAAAATAAAAAAAGACAACAGAACTAAAGTAACGAAAAACTTTGCCGTTACAATGTTTCATTCTCGAATATTCATGAAACATTTTATGAAATTCAAAGGTTCATGAGCTGATTGAACAAGAATAAAACTCAGATATAGCCTGGGCATTTCAATCATCGATGCAAGACATCTATCAAATTCAGGAAAATTGCAAAAATAACACTTGGATAACATCACTAACCATGGGTAGAATTATTTTGTCACGGAATGTAAAGAAACTGCTAGAATGACAATGTAAATATTTAAAAAGAAACTGAAATAAAACATATTTTCTTTGCTCTGAAAAACAACCGATGATGAAGTAAAAAACATACTTATGAAAATAACAAGAACGACTTTAATAAACATCATTGTTAAAGTGATGATGAGATAGATTTAAGATGAAACAAGAGAGGTATATAATTACGTAAAAACGTTAAAACCTAAATGATAAGTGTAAATCTAAATCCAAAATATTATCTTCCTTCATTATATATATATATATATATATATATATATATATATATATATATATATATATATATATATGTATATATATATATATATATATATATATATATATATGTATATATATATATATACATATATATATATATATATATATATATATATATATATATATATACATATATATATATATATATATATATATATATATATATATATATATATATATATATATATGTATACATATATATATATATATATATATATATATATATATATATGTATGTATATGTATATATGTATATGTATATATATATATATATATATATATATATATATATATATATATATACATATATATATATACATACATATATATACACATATACATATACACACACATATATATATATATAGATTATATATATATATATATATATATATATATATATATATATATATATATATATATACATATACATATACACACACACATATATATAAATTATATATATATATATATATATATATATATATATATATATATGCATATATATATATATATATATATATATATATATATATATATATATATATATATATATATATATACATGCATATTTATATATGTATGTATATAAATATATATATATATATATATATATATATATATATATATATATATATATATATATATATATATATATACGTAAGGGGAACAACATAATTCAGAGCCTGACTTTAGCCAAAAAAATGGTTTTTAACAACCAAGAAAATTTTTTTTATTGTATATAATCTTGAAATGCTAAAAGGTATACCATCTTTGGACGCTCTTGTTTAAATTTAACACAATTCCTATTATTATCGCTTGACATTCTAAAGATTTTATTGGGAATCGAGCCAATATAAGAATAATTTTAATACACTATGAAAAACTAATGTGTAGAAGATGACAATAAAATTCCTTTTGCTGCATATGGAGTTTTCCACGAAGTGTTTCTGGGTTCTTTGCGATTTGTTTTAATTGATACCTCACATTCCAGAATTGCTAAAATAATCATTTGAATATCTTTAAATTATTTATTTTTTTCGTTTTGAAATGACATTTAATTTTTTTATAGCCATATCTTGTAGCAGGAAACAACACATAAATAACTAAACCAGTAAATCTCTCTCTCTCTATCTCTCTCTCTCTCTCTCTCTCTCTCTCTCTCTCTCTCTCTCTCTCTCTCTCTCTCTCTCTCTCTCTCTCTCTCTCTCTCTCTCTGTATATATATATATTTATATATATATATATATATATATATATATATATATATATATATATATATATATATATATACATATAAATATATATATATATATATATATATATATATATATATATATATATATATGTATATATATATATATATATATATATATATATATATATATATATATATATATGTATATATATGTATATATATATATATATATATATATATATATATATATATATATATATATATATATATATATATATATATATATATATATATATATAAATTATTTGTATTACTTAAACTTCTATCTGGTTCCCTTGTTCTCTGCAGCAGTTAATCTTATTCTCATCTGAACTCAAATATATGAAATGATTATTTCTCTATTCTGAATCTCTGTGAATGGATATTTCGCTGATGTACAATTAATTATTCCTTTCAATATTTAGTAATGAGAAAACAGTCCTTTATTTAGTTAGAAGGTATATTATACATACAAGCTGAGAGAGAATATTAATATGTTGAAAATGTATATTTGATGAAATATCTTATTTATTCTTTCATTGTATTTACACCTTTTGACAGGAATTGAATCATTGTTGTATTAAAAAATAAATCATTATTTAAAAACGCAACAATATAATCTTCCAAAATCTAAGGAAAATAAAAAATAAATGCATTTTAGTGTTATTACTCCACAAATAGGAAAGGGCTATTTTCGAAATGAGAAATTGCTCTTCTTATCTCAGTAAGTCACCATATATTGGTTCAAAAGATTGTCCTCACGCATGAGCGGTTTACCCGAAAATACATTTATTTGCTTTTTTCAGAATACCAGATTTTCAGGATTTTTTTTTTCTTATACATTTCATGGACTGATTTTTCTGCCAGTGTAATATTGTAATGGCACTGTTTTTTTGTTACCCTTTTCATTCAATATGTTTGTGGTCATAAGAACGTAATGCATTCATATATTATCTAATTTCCGTCGTATATATTCATATTTCCGGGGTATATTTGTTTTGAAAATATTTCACTGTTTAGTGTTTTATCCACATTTATGGATATGCATAATCATCAAGGACTTGCTCATAGGGTCTTTTGTATACGCCATACCGAATCTGTCTTCATAAATATCAAAGACAATCTCACAGGCATTCCGAATTATTTTTGCAATAGTTAGTTACGATGCATCCAGAGATCATTTAGCACCCTGGGTCTAGAATAAAATTCCATGTTCGTCGATTTTGTTGCTGTCGCCCATATTTCGATAGAGAGGATTTCCCTGACTTCTCAAGCATTTCCTCAAATTTCTATTCAATATATTCATAGAGTTATAGTCAATAGAATCCAAAGCATCAAGCACTCGTCTCACGAACGTGTGAGTTCTACCAATAATGAAAACCTGAGTATTGTTGTTTCTACTCTAACGAGATCATTGTTCAAATAAAATTATATGACACTTTTGTTATTGTTAACCTTTGGGTAACCGAAAAAAAACACTATTCTCTAATTCAGAATGCACAACGTAGGGTGATCCTCTTAGGCCTTAAATAGCACTTGTCATATTCTCATCCACCAAACAACATATCCCGGTTAAAAGACATGAATGAACAAAGTTATAAACATATTTAGTAATAACTTTCACCACTTAGAACATATTGAGAATAAAGTACATACTAAAGAACAATTTATGAATAAATTGAACCAAAATAATAAATAACAGACTTCAGTTCCAAAATAGTTGTACTATATATAATTATACAAACACACACAAAAATGTCTACTATGATTATAGAATATGAGTAGAAATTATCAGTATAACCCTACACTTTAAAATTATCCAAAATAGCCAATACATGGAATAATGTTAAGTAAATATTGGATATCCTAATAAACTTGAAATAATCGACATCCTAAAAAAGAAAACAAATGATACTGGTGTACAACATTCAAACACAACACTTGTTAAAATAGCAACCCTAAAAAGGGCTACATATAAACCAGACTATAAAAATAATAATTATTTTGTTTGTTTGTTTCCGTTCTTCCAAACCATACAAACCTGAGACCCTTGCTATTAATACTGTGACGGGAGTAGAGAAGGCATGAATACGAAGACACCTTGCAGATTACTAACTTTGTTTAGAGACAATAGAGGAATTTAAAGATCTGGAAGGGGTCAGAGAGGGTGATAACTGCACAATAAGGTTATAATTGCCGTAAAAATAGATAATATGATAACGGAATAATGATAGGATTTTTGTTGTAAGACGGAATAAATCCCTAGCTGAATAGTTCAATGTAAAATTAGACTCAAGGACTCGTTCATGATCTGAAATTCTAAATAATCAATCTCAAATAAATGAAGTAATGACAGAATAAGTCCATTTTTCTCAAGCACATACATTTTACTAAGAAGTGATACAGTAAGTCCTTCGAAAGAAGGAATATATATGAAGGAAAGGAGTTACCCTTTGAGCTCATCTTTGCGATCAGATATTTGACTGAATTGCAAGACAAGTTATTCATTGTGAATAGATGTATGGAAAAATAACCTGGTGCCTCCATTCTTGTGAGCAGATGTATGGATGAATTGCGCTGTGAGGCGATCATGGTGAGAAAATATATTGAGGCGTGAACCGATGATTGAATTTTTGTCAGAAGATATATAGAGAAATAACCTTATGATTCAATGTATGTGCTTAAATACATATAGAAATAACCCTGTGATTCAATATCTATGCTTGAATGTATATAGAAATAACCTTATGAATCAAAATTAGTTATTAGATATGTATAGAAATCAGTCAGTGAGTCCATCATAGATAGTAACTAGTGGGGTACTTAGTAGAGGGACAACCTCTGACCTGCAGCTTATTTTTCGACCTTTTGTTCGATATTGACCCTGACATTTGCCCGTAACATGTAATAATTGGCGTGGATTCTCATACACTCAAATGAAGTCTCTGTGCCATAGATATTCAAATATATGGTTGATTACTTAAATTGGACATTTTGCTCTATCGTAACCTTCACCTTTTACCATGACCTTCCAACACTTAGTCATTTCAAGCTTTTTCCATAACAGTTAATCCATACAAGATTCATTATTCTTCGATTAAAATTGTGGCCAGGAAGATGCTCACACACAGACACACAAACATACTAACAGCGGGTTACACATAATCTCTTTCCATTATTATAATAGAATATTTGGAGGAATGACCCAGTGAGTCATAATAAATAGTAACTAGAGGGGTTCGTAGTAAAGCATAGACCTCAAACACTGCAGCTTATTTCTCGGCATTTTCTCGACTTTGACCTTGACCTTTGACATTAACAGGTATTAATTGATGTGGATTTCCATACACTCACACATGAACCAAGTTTGAAGTTTATTTGTCAGCGATGTTCAATATTTTGGCTGACTACGTGATTTGGAAATTTTGCTTAACCGTAACCTTGACCTTTGACCTTGATCTTCCAACATTTAATCAATTCCAGCTTTTCACATAACAGTTAACCCATGCACTTTTTATTACTCTACGATTAAAATTGTGGCCAGGAAGGTGTTTACAAACACAAAAATTCAAACAGCAGGTTAAAAATAATCTCCTTTCAACTTCCTAGGCAGAGGTAAATATATGAAGGAATGACAGTGATTCTATTTATATAACAAAATATTAAGGAATGACCTAGTGAGTCCACATTATATGGTAAATAGAAGCTTTTCCGTGCAAGTTTCATTACTCTTTGATTAGAAATATGACCAGGAAGGTGTTCACAAACAAACTCACAGACACATAAACAGCGCATAAAACATAACCTCATTGCATCTTCGTTGGCTATTATAAGTATAGGGAGGAATGACAAGGTGAGTCCATTTTTATAATAAAATATTTGGAGGAATGACCCAGTAAGCCCATAATCGATTGCAATTAAAGGCACACTCAGTAGAGTGCAGAAATCCGATGTGGCAGCTTATTTCTCGAACTTTTACTAGACCTTAACCTTGATCTTTGACCTTAAGAGGTATTAATTGGCGTGGATTTTCAACCACTGTAATATGAACCAAGTTTAAAGTGTCTGTGACGACAAAATCTAAAATTATGGTTCATTACGTGAATTGGACATTTTTCCTAACTGTAACCTTGACCTTTTACCTTGACCTTCCAAAATTTAATAATTTCCAGCTTTTTACATGAAAGTTATTCCTGGCAAGTTTCATAACTCTACAATTGAGATTATGGCCAGGAAGGTGTTAAAAAAGAAACACGCAATCTCACAAACAACAGGTAAAACAGAACTGCCTTCCAATTTCGTTGGGAGATGTAAATATAAGGAGGAATAATATGATAAGTCCATTATTATGATAGATTATTTGGAGGAATAACCAAGTGAGTCCATAATAAATATTAACTAGCTGGCACCTGGTAAGGCGCAGACCTCTAATGCGGCAGCTTATTTCTCGACCTTTTGTTCGATCTTGACCTTGACGTTTGACCTTAATACGTATTATGTGACGAGGATTTTCCTGCACTAAAATATGAACCAGGTTTGAAGTCTCTGTGATGAAAAAGTCCAAAATTATGGCTGATTACGGGAATTGGACATTTTGCTTGACTATAACCTTAACTTGTAACCTTGACCTTCCAACATTCAATCATTTTCAACTTTAAACATAACAGTTAATCCATGCAAGTTTCATTACTCTATGATTAAAATTATGGCCAGGAAAATGTTCATAAACAAACGCACAAACACGAAAACCCCCTTCTAACTTGGTTAGCGGAAGTAAATATATGGAGGAATGACATGGTGAGACCATTACTATTACAGAATATTTGAGGGAATTATTTGGTAAATCGATATATTTCAATAGATATATGTAAAAAATAATCCCTAAGGTCTTTTTTTTAAGCAGATATAAATAAAGAATGACCTTATGAGCCTACCTTTAGGGGAGTTTTGAAAATTAATCTATTTATTTTGGTTGATTTTAAAGATGTTTCCCTATCGAGGGAATTTTGGCTGTTCAGGTGTCAGTACCTACTGTGTAAACATTTTCAACCACATTTTCATTTTTTTATTTATTTTGCAGACATTAACAATTCAACAATAATATACAATATCATAACAGTGTTATCTCTAATGAAGAATGAACTAACAAATTAGTAACTTCCTCTTAAAAGGTATTAAACAAAAGTTTTTCTTTTAATGTCAAAATTCCTCTGATTTTACGAGGTCTTTGTTTCCATCTGATAGCCAACAGAAAATTAAATTCATTATTCTTCTAGTTATAGCTAATTCTTAACAATCAGCCAAGTTTTTCCAATTATATCTTTATGACATGAATTAAACTTTCTAGTTGCGGGACACATGAATGTGTAACAGAGTCTATAAGTAATAAGAGAAACTAATCTTACCCAAATTATACTATATTGCAGATGAATCAACGAAGGCCGTAAAAGTAAAGAAAGTGGTGGGTATCTGGAACCTTTATTCACAAGAATATATTGCTATATGCTTCCTTTCGCCTTTTTCAGCTAAAACCAAAACAGATAATCGAATACCCGAATACAAACAAAAGTACTGTTAACGTAAAAGAGGGATGTGTAGGGAAATATTGTTTCCAAATATATAATAAAGGATATTTTTATCCAACATTTCTAATAAAAGGGAAAAATTTAATAACTCTTTACAGAAGGTCAGACCTCGGACCATTAGTGATATTTTGAACACTACTACTACTAAAAAAAAAAAAATGAAAAATTAAATACCCAAAAGTCTTCCAAAATGTTGCAAAAATACTGTAACTGTTCTAAGGTAATCTTCATTTCTAAACACGTAATGAATTAAGTTTTTGGGTTGAATTCAGCTTAATGATAAAGCTAAATTCCCGTATCATTACGTAACATTGAATACAATCTGAAATAATTCATATCCTTCCAAAATTAGCACAGATTATAATATATAACTGGAAAGTATTACAGAAAAAACTGGCAAGCAAGATAAATCTGTGGATGTGATTATTTTGTATTTTAAGTTTTCTGCCGGGAATTAACAGAAAATAGAGAAAACTGCAAAAGTGAAAAGGAAAAGGAAAAGATCTTCATGCATACTTTTTGATCAGACCCTTTGCATTGTCAATATTGAGGGATATACTCAAATGAGATAAACAAAGATAACGATTGCTTGATTAAAAAAAGACGTCTTCAATCTTTCCAATACTACGGCGTTTACGATACGTTAACTCTATAAGTGATTTAAAAAAAAAATAAAGATAACATTTATATAGCTATTAAAAGTTTTTCACCGGATTACGCTCTAACCTTACACCCACACAGACCCACCGAAAGAAATATCTACAATTCTCTGTCACAATCATGGCTCTGAGCTCTTTCAGTTTTTTTTTTTTTTTTTTTTTTTTTTTTTTTTTTTTTTTTTTTTTTTTTTTTTTTTTTTTTGGTTACATGGGGATGTTTCGTCAACAGACTGTGCGGATTGCAGCTTCGAAAAATAAAATAATGAATATCATGTTTCACGAATGATGGGAAAATCTCATCTAACGTTTCTAAAAAAAAAAGAAAAAAAAAACCTTTTGAAACTTCTATTTAATCATTCTAAC
The DNA here is from genome assembly GCF_036898095.1 of Palaemon carinicauda. Taxonomy (NCBI): domain Eukaryota; kingdom Metazoa; phylum Arthropoda; class Malacostraca; order Decapoda; family Palaemonidae; genus Palaemon; species Palaemon carinicauda. The sequence goes on along the minus strand of NC_090729.1, from coordinate 21,104,832 downwards.
ATATGATAACATGAGATTATCGCAGGGAGAAATATGTTACTTTGTTTAAATGTACAGGTATTATTAGAATATCTATGAATTCAGGTCTTTTTTTTTCGATAATACAAAATACCACTATCATGCACATATTAGCATATCCACACATAATTGATAGAGGTTCCATCATAACAATGTATTATGAGCCTTGAAGATTTTGACAGTTTTGTTCCAAGAAAGGGAAACGGAAAGATTTATATTATACGGTAAAATACTGTCCAAAATGCATTAGGTCTCTTACCATGAAAACTACCAAAGGCAAAGGGAGAATATATTCGGTCATAAAAGCAACAAATACTAATAGGAAATAGGGTACCTTAACTCAAAAATATCCAAATAGCTGTGAAGCAAAAGTTCTTTTTCATGAAAAGGAAGCAAAACACTATATTCGTGACATGAAAACATACCTAAAATGTGTTTTGCCTTTAAAACTAAGGCAACAGTGATAATCCAAAGTACAGAAACCTAATCTCAATATACATGTAAGTAAAACATATGTACATTGCTTTCTCAGTTTTTTTCATTTTTTTATTTGTTTATTTTTTTATTTTTATGCAAACCAGTGATATTATAATGGTTATATGTAAGTAGGTCGTGTATTCAGTTTCTTAAAAAATTAGCTTGAATCCAAAAGTTCAGACGAGAAGTAGAATTTAGTGACTCCAAATGTATAGATTAAATACAGACTTCTGGAGAAGAGGATTACTAGAATTCTATGACTCCACCATTTGCTTTACAGAAATTGCAACATAATTACATTTATGACAGAAATCTATTTTGGCTTCCTAAGCTTATAGAAAAAAAAGAATTATGGTTTCCGTTATGTGTGTGTGTGTGTGTGTGTGTGTGTGTGTGTGTGTGTGTGAGAGATCTAAAGACTAATGGTCTGTTTGTACCAAGGTTTCCAGTATTTCCTAGTCAAACCTATATCAAACCTAATGGGCATAGTCTGCTTAACGAAATATAATCTAAATGTGTCACATATGTTATTTATATTACATATTGTTATACTTCAGAGATGATAATGAACCTTCGAATATTCATACGTTCAACTTACATGAAACCGAGCAATTTATATGCAGCTTTAGACATTACATATTATGAGAATTGCGATAAATCAATTTTACCAACTAATATGTCTCATTTCTAAGCACCTTTGCACGCTTTACCGTAGGGAGAAGGTAATTTATATTATTTCTTTATAAACTGCGAACTTTTTGCTCTCAAGTAGTTATCCGATCAATTACTTTCAAGAGGATTTCATGATGACGTTTTTTACGCTGTATGGTAATACGGTTACATCAGTGTAAAAACCTATGTTGTCGTGATGTAATCTCAATACGTATTCGTGAACTTTTTGCCCTGTCATATACTGTAATAACTATTTTTCCTTCTCACTTTAAATAATTAATATGTGATGTTCACGAGCCATCAAAAACTTCAGTTCCAGTTTTCTTTTCTACACATTTAGAGGATACCGTTTAATATGCTCGTAGATATGTTAAATCATCTACAAAGAACCACTGATATCTTGATAGCTAACTTTTTCGTGTTTTACTTATATAATTTCCTCAATAAGAATTTCAATAGCAAACCATATTCTTCACTCTCTGAAGAATAAAATTTCTCCTGTTTCTTTCCGTTTCTCATATAACTGTAGATATCTTTTTTTTTCATAGACAGCAGTCTCTGATATATTTAGGAAAATTATCTCAATTTCTAGACTATCTATTCAGTAATATGTTTTCACCGACGAAAAACACGTTTCTCTGTGTTTTGATTGTTCGTCCATGTTTTGAGAGAGCATAAGCATACTGAACTAACATCCGACTCGGAGAATTTGAGGACTAAAACTTTGCTTTGAAAATCTCTTTTGAAACCCGTTTTATAGGCTATTTTTTTTTTCCTTTTAGGATATGAAAGACTATATTTCACAGCACTTTTTTGGCCTTACAATATAATCCGTGAAAATATCGTACATTAATCTCAAGAAAATCTTCACTTTAAAATTTTGTTGATAAGCATTAGATATCTACTGATCCTTTGATAATTACAATAAATGCAAATAATTTGGATGAGTAACAACGATAAATAAATTATGTTTGATATATATATATATATATATATATATATATATATATATATATATATATATATATATATATATATATATATATATATATATATATATATATATATGCATGTATATATATATATATATATATATATATATATATATATGCATGTATATATATATATATATATATATATATATATATATATATATATATATATGCATACATATATATATATATATATATATATATATATATATATATATATATATATATATAATGTATATATATAGATATATATATATATATATATATATATATATATATATATATATATATATATATATATATATATATATATATATATATATATATATATATATATATATATATATATATATAAAGATCTGGTAATTGTCTGTATGTGTGTCTGCGTTGTTTTTGTAGGATAATTATATAAGGGACTTGAAGAATGTTTAATAATAATATTCTGTAAGTTCCTTATATAATTTTTCTATAGCGGCCACACAAACACACACTTACAGACTATTACCAGATATATACATAAATATATATATATATATATATATATATATATATATATGGTATATTACAAATACGGCGATATTCCCAGAGAATTTACCTTAAGGTACCAGAATTCTAACTCCTGGAGCGACTATCCCTCGTGAAAGGGATATCGCGACATATCAGAGGACGTATTCTAGACACGTCACATGGCAATCTACGACCTGAACAGAGATTTCGTCTCGTAGGAGGGAGATTGACGAGACACGAATTCGGGAAAGAAAAAGGGGAGCCACTCCCAAGGCTTCCCTATCCCCCGATTCGTTTGCGTGCCTGGCGCCAATCCTGGCGCCATCTGTATTCCTTTTTGCGTAGCTTAACAACTCGGTGTTTTTTCCTGTTTTTCTCGCAAATCTTGGATTTATTCAGCTTTTCATGGCTTTTCCGTCTTCGTTGGCCTCGGATAAGTTGAGTATAGTGTCTGTTATGTATAAATGTAGGCTCTTGGTAAAATTTTGAGTGATTAATAGGATTAATCTTTGATACAAGAGCCGTAGCCTACCAGAGGTGTCCTGGACACTGTCACTCGCTAGGTATAAATTAGTTAGTCAGAGTGACATTCCTGGTTGTTTTGCTTAATAAATTTTAGCTATTTAGCTTTACATAGGATTTCCTTTCGTGCTTAGTATTATTTGGTGAAGTATTCGCCATTCTGGCCTACGCTAGGCCATGTAGCCTAGTCGTTTGGTCTTAGTACTTAATGCATGATTTTGGTTTTTCCGAGTGTAATTAAAATTTTATTGAAGCTTTAGGCTATATTTTATACATTTTAGACTGTGTGGAATATTTCCAAGATTATATACGTGAGAGTTTCGGTGAATTAGGTAATCGATTCTCTTGGTGCCTAGGCTAATTGCTTATGGAGCCTTAGTATACTTTATCATACTCCCCGGTTGCTTTCTTTTCTTCGGAGAAGGTATGCAATCCCTTTCCCTCTGTTTAAGCCTTAGGCTTATCCCTAAGTGGTTTTTTCCGAATTTATTTTCGATAAAACTATACTAGGGTGTTACTGTACCTTCCTGTTCCAGCAAAGTCTGGTTCAAAGAGGGACAGAACAACAGAGTTTTTAGTCTGAGTCCGTGTTGTCTGGCTTGGGGCAGAGTCCCCCTCGCTGACCTAACACTTACAAAGGGAGCTTAGCTCCCTTAGGTCACTACCGAAGGTTTCTGTAAGTTATGATTCCTTCTTTTGTGATCGACCAGACTAAGTCCTGTTGCTGTTCTCGGGGGAGGATAAAATCTTCCCTTGGGAGTAGCAACGCCTTCCTTGCTTTGGTGCTCTGGAAGCTGGCAAGTATTGCTGGCCCTTTCCCTTAGATCTCCCTTAGGCTAAGACAAAGTTCTTGGCTGCGGGTGATCTGTCACTAAAGCAAGGTTGGCAGGACCCTCTTGTCCCTTCCCCCTCTATCTCCGTAATGGCCTAGCCATTACTGTACTGTACCTTGCCGGCCGGCAGAGCTGGCCGGCAGGGGTATTTCTGTACTGTACGTCATTCTACTTCGGGACCTAGTATAGGTTGGGATGTGGAATTGACTAAGCCCATTGCCGGCCGACAGAGATGCTGGCTGGCAAGGGTCTTATGTTTTCGAGTGCTGCCCGGACCTCTCTTGGTCCCTCATCCATGCCTGCCGGCAGAGCCGGACGACATTGGTCAAGGAAGCATGAATTAAGTTTCTCCCCTTCCTTATATGCACTCTTTCGGTTGCCGGGCTTGGGGGGTTGTGTACACTCTTATCCCGGCATCCATTCTAATTTCTTCTAGTGCTGTACCTGTCCCGGCTGCCGGCCTATGAGGCCGGCTGCCGGCCTATGAGGCCGGCAGCCGGGCAGGTGTAGTCTTCTGGTTCTTTTGCTGCCGGCTGGCATCGGTATTGTACCTTTGCCGGCCGGCTTATGTCAGTCCTTGTCTGCCGGTCACCAAGAGTGTGGCCGGCAGCTGGGTACTACCTTGTGTAGTTGCTGGCCGGCAGTCATTGCCGGCCAACACTGGCTGTTGCTGGCCGGCAGTTGCTGCCAACCGGCACAGGCATTTGAACCAGAGTGCTGCCGCCCTATAGCTGTTAAGTAGTATACTTTAAAGCTAGTTGTGGTGTGTGCCGGCCGGCAAAGGCAGGCCGGCACACATCCTCCCATACTGTACTAGTATTCTTCTGTATAGCATATACAGTAAGAAGAAAACTATAGTAAAGGTTTAGGTACAGCGCTGTATCTTCTAACACTATTGTGTTTTCTTGCACAGCCCTTTGCTGTTGCCCTCAGACAGGAAGCAGAGTTCTTCCCTGTCTATTATCCAGGATTTTAAAATCATTGCCTAGGTGTGAGCTCCACCTGTTTCCTCTGGAAACCTTGCATTGGTTACTCTAGTAGAGATAAACCATTTTGATTTTATTATCTGGAAGGCTGCAACGATGGGTTGTGAGGGAAACACAAGTGTGTGTCTTTCCTTTCTGAATTGTTATGCTATACTATGCATATCCAGTGATACATAGTTCACTTGATACTCATGGAAATTTTTTCTCTTTACAGAAGGACACTCCGAAGTGGGGAAGTGCTTTCTGCAATGTCAGCAGCAAGAACCTCTGCGGACATTAGTTTTGTAGGAGACACGCAGCATACGCTGTCTCCAAGGATGATCTCCGGTATTGGGACCCTCAGGTATGTACTGTGTGCACTAACCTGATTAATGAGACATTTAAATAGCTAGGAAGAAGCTTCGTACCTGGGTAAGGGGCTTCCAAAAGAACACTTCTGGCCCTTATCTTCCAAGTGAGAAGATGAGGGCGTATCTTTTCCCTAAGGCATCAGCTGATGCAGTGATTCCCCAGCCTCAAGAGGAGATCCCCTAAGTTCAGATCCAGGTGGATGCTGAAGTCGCGGTCGCGATGCAAGACATCCAGCTAAATGACAGGATATCTGATGTGGACGGGTGTCAGGAGGAAGACCTCCTTGCAGAAGCCCAGGATGAAGTTCAAGCCCCTCTTCATCGGTCGGTCTCCCAGTAGAGCTGGGACAGGCCCTCTCTTCTATTGTTGGAATGATCCAACAAATGCAGAAGGAGAATCAGGAGAAGGCGGCTGCAATGGAACTGCGAATGCAGTGCCTTGCAGAATCACATGGGCCCCAGAAAAAGCTCAATGTGAAAGACCTTCCCTTGTGCTCAGATGCTAACCCATGGAGGTATGCTGAGCACATGCCGATGACGACTGGAAAGATCGTCATCTCGGATAAGCTGGGCTCAGTTCCCCTGGAGGGTGGAATTCTGGCCCAGCAAGGCATCATATCCGGACTGTTATGTCCGGCTGAGGAAGGAACCAGTTTCAAAGGAGGAGGCAGAGCCGAAGGAGGTCATAGTGATGGACCATGCTAAGGCTCAAGCTCTACTTTCATCCTCGATGAAAGAGAGGGGCTTCTCTAACTCAAAGGTAGCTGCATTGAATAGGAAGCTCCCTTCCTTTGTGTCCTCGCCTACTAGAGCCTTCCCCTTTTTACAGAAAGGGTTTCTGGCTGTACTAAAAGCAATCGAGGCCGGCAAGTCTTGCCCCTCCCTAGAGGAGTGTAAACCCTTGTCGCTGGCCCTGCCTATGGACCACAAAGACTGGAAGGACGTCCATCTTACGTTCTCAGTGGGAAAGTTGGAGGCTGATATTGCCGGACGTCAGTTCGGCAAGGACCTCCCTAAGCTGTCTGACTTTCTTTTGCGAAGTGAGTTCGATACAAAAGAAAGACTGACTGCCTCAATGTCTCTTCAGACTACTCTCGAGACGATGGAAAGTGACCCCAAGGTCCATGAAATGTTCATGGTAGTGGCCAAGCCTCATCTGGCCACAGTGACGAAGGACCTTTATGGCTTCGTCAAGGCAAGGAGAGCTTGTAGGGAGTTCGTGTTTACCTCGGCTACGGTGAGGCACGAGCTAAAGAAACTAATCTCCTCCAACATTTGGGGAAAAGACCTTTTTCCCTACCGACTTGGTCAAAGAAGTTTTTGATAAAGCCGCCTTGGAGAATAGAAACCTTCTCCAGAAGTGGGGCCTGGCTATCAAAAGAAAGTCTTCCCCGGATGAGGGTCCTCAACCAAAGAGGAAGACTATGAGGACTAGGCTACCGTCTCGGCCAGCCAAGCCTCTTAGACAGCAACAGCAACTGCAATTGCCATTGCCCCCAGTGCCCCAGATCGTGGCACAAACCCCGACCACCTTTCAGTGGGTACCCCAGGCCGTGTCGACACAGTCCACGGCATTCACCCCAGCGTTCGAAGGGCAGTCTACTTCCTTTCGAGCAAAGCCTAGAGGAGCAGCCAGAGGCTCGTCTAGACGCCCCTCAAGGGGAAGGGGATTCAGGGGTGGTCGTGGTCAGGAAGGCAAGACCTCAGGACGGCAGTCCAAGTGAGGTGATACCTGTAGGAGGGAGACTTCTGAAATTTCGGGATCGGTGGACCTTCGATCCCTGGGCCCACAGCCTACTCAAGAATGGACTGGGCGGGAGCTGGTACAGCACTCCACCCCCGTACCTTCGGTTTTTCCAACACTCCACCCCCGTTATGGAGGAGTATGTTCAAGAACGGTTGGAGAAAAAGGGTGAAGCCCATCAATTTCTAAGGGAGGCTGTTTTGTGTTCCCAAGAAAGACTCGGAAAAGCTCAGAGTCATTCTGGACTTGTCGCCACTTAACAAGTTCATAGTGAATTGCAAATTCAAAATGCTAACACTGCAACACATAAGAACCTTACTGCCCAAGAGGGCATATTCCGTCTCTATAGACTTGTCAGACGCCTACTGGCACATTCCAATTAGCCATCGACTCTCCCCCTACCTAGGGCTCAGGCTACAACGAAGACTATACGCCTTCGGAGCCATGCCATTCGGGCTAAACATAGCCCCAAGGATTTTTACGAAGCTTGCGAGCGTAGCTCTCAAACAATTTTGCCTAAAGGGAATTCAGGTAGTAGCCTACCTGGACGACTGGTTGGTGTGGGCAGCATCCGAGACAGAATGCTTGCAAGCTTCCAGTCAAGTGATCCAGTTCCTAGAGTACCTAGGCTTCAAGATCAACAGAAAAAGTCTCGACTTTCTCCATCTCAAAAGTTCCAGTGGCTAAGATCCACTGGGACCTTTTGTCACACCGTTTCTCCACCCCGGCGAAGAAAAGGAAGGAGATAGCGGGTTCTGTCAAGAGACTTCAAGATTCCGAAAGGATATCAAGACACGAGCAGGAGAGAGTACTGCGCTCTCTCCAGTTTGCTTCGGTGACAGACCCAGTGCTAAGAGCACAGCTAAAGGATGCAATCGGAGTTTGGAGAAGTTATGCATCAAACGCGTGAAGAGATCTGAGAAGACCAGCCGCTTCGGCTAAGTACTCTTCTCAGGCCTTGGTCCCAAGCCAGACATCTAAAGAAGTCAGGTTCTTCTTCAGCCACCTCCCCCGTCGGTGACGATTCACTCAGACGCCTCAAAGGAGGGATGGGGAGGTCACTCTCATCGGAAAAAAGTCCAGGAGACTTGGTCCAGGCTATTCAAAACCTTTCTCATAAAACTTTCTAGAAGCTAGGGCAGTGCTCCTTACCTTAAAGAAAGTCTCCCCGCGTCATTCGTTCCACATAAAGTGGTAATAGACATCGAGGTAGTTGTAAGATACTTGAATCGACAAGGATCGAGGCCACCACCTCTCAACCAGGTGATGTTGGCCGTCTTCCGATTGGCGGAAAAGAAGAAGTGGTACCTGTCGGCAGTTCACCTTCAAGGAGTCCGCAATGTGACAGCGGACGCTCTATCCAGGTTCACACCGATAGAGTCGGAATTGTCCTTAGACGCAGAATCATTCCCCTTCATTCTGAATCAGTCCCAGAACTGCAGATAGACCTCTTTGCGACGAAAGACAACAAGAAGTTGCCCCTGTACGTGCCCCGTACGAGGACCCCTTAGCGGAAGCAGTGGACGCGATGTCCCTCGACTGGAACAGATGGTCCAAGATTTATCTGTTCCCTCCTCACAACCTTCTGTTGAGGGTCCTCAACAAACTGAGATCCTTCAAAGGGTAGCGGCAATAGTGGCCCACAAGTGGTTCCTCCTGGCATTGGAACTGTAGCTGAAGTTTGTACCACTACCAGATCCAGTTCTGACCCAGCGAGTCCAGAAGTCAACTGTCTGCGCTTCATTACAGAAAACCCGGACCCTGCAGTTCATGATTTTCTCTCCCTAGTGGTGAGAAAGCGTTTCGGGATTTCGAAAGCCAGTATAGACTTCCTTGAGGAATGTAAATGCAAATCTACTAGAAGGCAATATGAGTCATCTTGGAGAAAATGGGTGGCCTTTTGTCAAGGCGAAGATTCCGCAGGAGATCTTGACAGACTTCTGCTTATCTTTTTTCCCCACCTCCATGGTCAAGGGTTGGCAGCGAACACGATTTCAGCGTGTAAGTCTGCTTTGACAAGACCCATTCTATATGCCTTCCAGGTCGACCTAGGTAACGAGATCTTTAATAAAGTCCCGAAAGCCTGTGCTAGGCTCAGACCTTCAGCACCTCCAAAGCCCATTTCATGGTCTTTAGACAAGTTCTTCATTTCGCTTCTCTGTTGAGCAATGAAGAGTGTGCGTTAAAGGATTTGACACAAAAAGTTATTTTCCTATTTTGCACTCGCGTCCGGGGCCAGGGTTAGTGAGATTGTAGCCTCTCGAGAGAGGCAGGTCGTGTTCAGTTCCTGGATGGGGAAGAACTGAACCTGTTTCCGGATCCTACGTTTCTCGCCAAGAATGAGTTACCCACCAACAGGTGGGGTCCCTGGAGAATCTGCCCTCTGAAAGAAGATGCATCTCTATGTCCAGTAGAATGCCTAAAGGTCTATCTTCATAGAACTTCAGACTTCAAGGGTGCTCAACTATTCAGGGGAGA
>NC_090729.1:21077753-21082753 GCF_036898095.1 Palaemon carinicauda | reverse complement strand
TAATTCCCAACGAAGAATCATAATCATAATGAGATTTTTCTGTTATCTACTAATCAAGGTATAAATTATTTTTTCAACCTCTTCTGTTCATTGATTAATATGTACTATCATTACCCAACATAAATTGTTTCCACTTATTAGTAAAAAAAATATTCAATTCAGTTTATCTGTATCCACAATACGTTTGGGAAATATCTATCTTATCTCCTCAAATTCTAGACGATATCACCAATTAAGTTAAAATCATATTACATACATACATATACAGGTAGCCGACATCAAAAAAATTAAAAAAATGGGACCTTCCCTCCCAGCCTGACAAGGGACTCTACCGAGTTTGGCTGGTACTGCTAGGGTGCGACAGCCCACCCTCCCACGTTATCCGCCTCAGATGACGCTTCAAGACGCTGAATCCCTACTCCTGCTACCTCCGAGGTCATCCAAGCTGGCCGGACGAAGCGGCAGGGTCTAGCGGAACTGCATCACAATCGCTCGCCATTCATTCCTATTTCTAGCACGTTCTCTTTCCTCTCTCACATCTATCCTCCTATCACCAAGAGCTTTCTTCCCTCCATCCATCCACCCAAAACTTGGCCTTCCTCTTGTACTTCTCCCACCAACTCTTGCATTCATCACCTTTTTTAGCAGACCGTTATTTTCCATTCTCTCAACATGGGCAAACCACATCAACACATTCATATCCACTTTAGCTGCTAACTTATTTATTACACCCGTTCTCACCCTCACTACTTCGTTTCTAACCCTATCTATTCGAGATACACCAGCCATACTCTTCAGACACATCATCTCCAGCACATTCAATTTCTTTCTCTCCGCCACTTTCATTCCCCACAACTCCGATCTATACACCACAGTTGTTACAATCACTTTCTCATACAGAACTCTCTTTACATTCATGCCCAACCCTCTATTCTTTACCACTCCCTTCACTGCCCCAGCACTTTGCATCCTTCATTCACTCTCTGACGTACATCTGCTTCCACTCCACCATTTGCTGCAACAACAGACCCCAAATATTTACACTGATCAACCTCCTCAATTAAATGTCCATTCAACAAAATATTCAACCTCGCACCACCTTCCCTTCTCGTATATCTCATAACCTTACTCTTACCCACATTAATTCTCATGTTCCTTCTCCTACATACCCTTCGAAATTCTGTCACTAATCGGCCAAGTGTCTCTCCCGAGTCTGCAACTAGTACGGTATCATCGCAAACAACCACTGATTTACCTCCTATTCATGATTATCCTCGTCTGCCAGTTTCAATCATTGTCCAAGCATTTGAGCATTCACCTCTCTCACCACTCCATCAACATACAAGTTAAACAACCATGGTGACATCACACATCCCTGTCTCAGCCCCACTCTCACTGGAAACCAATCGCTCACTTCATTTCCAATCCTAACACACGTTTTACTACCTATGTAGAAACTTTTCACTGCCTCCAACAACCTTCCCCCAATTCCATATAATCTCATCATTTTTCACACCGCTTCCCTATCAATTCTATCATACGCTTCCTCCAGAACCGTAAACACAACATACACCTCTTTACCTTTTGCTAAATATTTTATGCATACCTGCCTAACTGTAAGAATCTGATTCATACATCCCATAACTCTTCTAAAACCACCTTGTACTTCTAAGATCGTATTAAAAATAATAATTATCAAACTTGATTTAAAAAAAAATTTATTAAAAGAATCATGATAACATAACCTTTTTTTTCCATCTTGCATTCAGTTTAAATGGAATTAATCTTTTATTAGGTACTATATTTTTTTAAGGAATAGTAGTAGTAGTAGTAGTAGTAGTAGTAGTAGTAGTAGTAGTGTTAGTAGTAAATGATATAGAATATTAGATATCCCTAAAAAAATATTCGGAAAATATTTTGTAAGTATTCTACAAGATTAAGTATTAATGTTTTTATAACTAAGGCAAATTCCATTAATATCAACAGAATCCCCAAAGCCCCGTACCTTCTGTCAACAACAGGTATTACTACCATGTCTCGCCATTTATGGCAGAGTGAAGGCATCTTCATTTAGCCTAGAGTTATCGCTAACAAGACCAGGAAACGTGCTGCTAATATCTACTCTTCATAAAGGTCTAAGGGATATAGCCATTGTAAACGTTCCCATAAAGTATGTACAGTAGGTCTTGCTAACAGGGGAACAACGTGGACTTTGGAATAGTCTCTAGATAAACTGCATCCTCCATGTAAACCTTGGGCATTACTGTCACCAAAAAACTACTGAACATTAAGTAACACGGGATAAGCCACTTTTTTTTTTTTTTTTTTTTTTTTTTTTTTTTTTTTTTTTTTGCATTGCATTGTAATACAAGTATGAGGTTGATGATAAACTAAAAGAAAAAAATCCTGAATATGCATTAACAAAAGGAAAATTCCAATACTAACCAGCAGTTAACAAGAAATGTCTGTTATGATCAATCTCTAATATTAGCTGCTCTTATCATGAAATTAGGAACGTAATCACGGCAATACCTGGTGGTTATTTAATGTTTAACTAAGACTCGGAAATTGTTTTGAAAATTGGTAGTTGTTTACATTATCCTAAACATTAGGGCGGAATTCTTCAGAGAGAAGAGAACACATGCATATGTAGATAAGAGTACGCGGTGAATATTTATTCTAAATTGGATATATGTACAGGAAATGCTAGAGTAAGAAAAAAAGGTTGTGGAAAATAATGCAGCATGCACAGGGGAGCTTGACAGACTACTGATGACCCTTCTGTTTATGTGTAGAAAGTGATTTAGAAATTTAACTACGAATTCATTCAATGTAGTGATTTAATGGGACTACTCTGGTATGATGTGGTTAACCATTACACCATCACACTTCTAATATCGTACAACACTCATCATCCCGGTTCTAGTTCAAGTAATAATCTCTAATCAATATCACTGAGAATCAGCCCCTCCTTCTCATCTATCTTTAGGTAGGCAAAAATCCCCCACGGTATAACTGATATATTGAAATCCATCTCATTTTGAACTAGAATCTGGATCGGGATCCAGATCACCTCCAGAATCTAAGGGTGTCTTACATGACCTAAGTTCTATCTTTGGTGAAAATTTCGTAAAACTCCATTGAGCAGTTTTGACGTAATCCTGTCAACAGATACATAGACAAATAAATAAATGAATAAAAAAAACCGACTCGAAGATATAACCTCCTTGGCAGTAGTAATTGTAGAAAAAAAAAAAGATACGTTTAATATCTAGATTAGATTGCTTGATTATGAAGTTATCTCTTATATGAAATAAAATATCATAACTCATGGATGAAACCATACATATCTTCTACATATCATCCTCCTATGCCTATTGACCCAAAGGGCCTCAGTTAAATTTCACCAGTCCTCTCTATCTTGAGCTTTTAAATTTCTCCATTCATCATCTTCTACATTACGCTTCATAATCCATAGCCAATTAGGCCTGGGTCTACTAGTGCCTTGTGTTTGGAACCCAGTTGAAAGTTCGGTGAGTTAATCTCTCTTTGGGAGGGCGAAGATCATGCTCAAAGCGTCTCCATCTACCCTTCACCATGATCTCATCCACAAATGACATTAACTGAAATGCCTCTACACTTACACAACCATTTTTAGCAATGACATTTCCTTAACTAGGAAGTGTGCACTAGTATGAGTTTTTGGTGAATTTCAGGTTAAGTACAATGGGTTTATGAGTGCAGGACCAGGACAGTTAGCCATAACAAATTAATACTCATACTTAAGAATATGAGGGAACGTCACTTGATTTCTCTCTCTCTCTCTCTCTCTCTCTCTCTCTCTCTCTCTCTCTCTCTCTCTCTCTCTCTCTCTCTCTCTGAATAAAAAATGGAAAATTGTATTTGTAATTGATAATATACAGGTAAATACGGACATACTGTAAAAAATACTGGAGAAAATTGTTGAAAATATGTACCGAAAAAAAAAAACAATAAACAAAAGACATGCATACCAAGAGACAGAAGGATCTTATTTCAGAAAATTAGAAAGTGGAAGAAAAATCTTGCAAAAGAAAAAAATGTGTGGAAAATGAGGGAAATAAAATATAAGATAAAAATGCAGAGCAAAAGATTATACAGTCAAAAGAAAAAGAAAAAAGGGTCTTAGAAGAAAGGACACTTCAAAATATAAAAAAAAAAACCCAAAGTACTTTACTCATATGCACAAAAAGATGAATGAAGGGAGATTAGAAATAGGCCTTCTAAGAACTGAAGGACGGCTAACGAATGAAAAAAAGGGAATATGCAACATATTAGCAGAAAAAATATAAGAGTGAGTTCATGCCAAGAATTGCGAATGAGAATAATGAAACAGAAATGAGAGAAGAAAATGTTGAATATCTAACGGATATAGATGTTATTGAAGCAGATTTTGTCAAGGCTATAAACGAAATTAAAAATGGATCAGCAGCCAGACCAATGGAGTTCTAGCGATTTTGTTAAAAGAAAATTGCAAACGCTATAACGAAGCCACTTGCATTACTTCTAAGACAGAGTGAAGATATGAGCGAGATATATGTTAAACAAAAATTAGCTTATATAACCCCTATATTCAAAAGTGGATCAAGACTAGAGGCAAGCAATTGTATACCTGTTAGTCTAACATCACATATTATGAAAGTGTATGAGAGGGTAATAAAAAAGAAAATAATGGATCATTTGGTTAAAAATAATTTATTTAATATAGGTCAACACGGTTTTATGCCCGGAAAAAGTACACAAACCCAACTGATAGCACACTATGAAAACATATACAAAATATGATGAATGAAAAAGACACAGATGTGACCTATCTAGATTTTGCAAAAGCCTTTGACAAGGTAGACCATAATATATAAGAGAAACAAATGAGAAATCATAATATTGTGGGAAAGATAGGAAAATGGGTAAAAGAATTCCTTCAAAACAGAAAACAGATAGTGGTTGCAGATGACGAGAAA
>NC_090729.1:21060253-21070253 GCF_036898095.1 Palaemon carinicauda | reverse complement strand
GATTGGGTAGATGGACAAGGAACTGGTTGAATATTAGAAGAAACGATAAAAAAGTACAGCCAATGCCCCCATTCATGTATATTTTTCAATAAAGAATATATAGATTAGATTATAAAAAAAAAATTGTGTTTGTTCTTGATTCACTATTAATGATCTGCCACAGATGGCCAACTAAAACACATACAAACTGACTTTAACAGAGTTCATCGAATCTATAAATCACTGGGGGAAAAGCCTATTTGTACAGACACAAGACTGCACCGGATAAACGTGATGGAAACAACAGCACTTTACAATGCCTCAAATGAAAGGGAACCCTAATAATAGCAGTCCATGACACAGCCAGAACCAAAGTGTGATATATTCGACCTACCAGAAAAGAAAAAAGGATCCTAAGCCGTTAAGCGTTAAAATTTATAGCTTCTCTTCTTTCTGGTCCCATCAAAGCCAGGCATCCCTGGCTATCAATTGAAAACACTGGGAGAATTGGAAATAGTGTTTGTGTTTTTTTTCCTATTGGAAAACTATTTCTTTTATATTATTGGATTTTTTTCCTACGGATTTCACAGTTTAAGTGTGTTATTCATGATATGAAGAATACGAATATATTGAATACCTCTATATATGGATACGCTTCCATTGCATTTAGTGTGTATTAGTTATTTTTTTATTCATTATAAAGTATACTTTTGTTTTTATATAAAACGAATATGGTTTATGATAATTATCGCTAAAGCGTTCTATTATGACACCTTTTATAAAAAGTTTATCTTTTAACTGGGAACAGTTCTAATATATGCATCTGTGATTACGACCTAAACTTTCATTTTAACCTAATGCCTTTGGTAAAATTTTTCCCAGCTACGAAAAAAGATTATTAGCAAGATAATGATATACAGGAGAAATTATGCTCACCAAAGTACATCATCCTCTGTTTTATTTGCGAAACCTGGTTAACTCATGATTTAGTGATATTCGAAATGAAATTATGCATTTTCTGACTATGTAAGCTATTGTTCAGTCTACAATTACGGTATTTATTTTATTTATTATTATTTTTTTTTTTAAATACAACAAGACTTACGATCATTAGTTGCATGATGATTTGAGGAGTGATTGCGAAATAGCTGCTATGTAATGAGCCGAACTAAGAAAGACAACTCCAAAATCGAATAACACCTATTATTTCAATGGTATATATGATGTACTTTTTAGCTTGGTAATTAAGCCCCACCACCTCCCAACCCCCCAAAAGTATCTGATGAGCAATGTAAAAAAAGGAAAAATCTGACATAACTGAATATAATAAAGAATGATCTCGAAGTGCATTTGAGGCAAATCATCCTTCCGCTAATTCTGCTCATGGTGGCGGTCATGCACGACCCTGTACCGCCATATTCGTGTTAATATCACAATGTATTAAAACCATCTTTATAACTTATGATATCTGGGATGGTAGAGGTGGGAATTAGATCTGCTTACTGTTGAAAGATATAATGGTTGCATTTAAATATTATCTGTAAGTTTCACCTTTTGTACCGATTGTGTATAATACACGTTAATACATTGAACGGTATTTCTTATTTTATGTATACTGTTGTTACCGCTCTGCCCTCTCACTGATAACCGGTCTGTTCCAGCATTTTCCTACACCACTGTGTTTGAATTTGTGTGCCGTTCTTGACTGGAATGGATTGTATAAATACTCAAGCTCCAACCAAATGAAATTCAGTTGCATTCACAAGAGTCTCTTAGTTATAACCTAACTGCTCGCCCAACACCTTATTCATTTATAATATGTTTTTCTTTCTTGAACTAAATATTATCATACTTGGCCTGTTCCAGGTGGTTATTTAACTACTAATTGCAATAATTAAATACTAATTTAAATTCTTTTGCTACTTTTTAGAAGTAGTTTGATATTTATTTAAATGATGATAACGATAAGAACGTCTTCCCAATTAAGGGAATTTTTTTTTTTTTTCAAATCTCATGAATTTTTATCAGTAATATTAGGAACATCTTACTAATAACAATGTCGAGAAATTCGTGTACCTTTAAAATCAACCCGTTTTCCTTTCTTAAAGGCAGAACTTTTTTTTTTTTTTTTTGGGGGGGGGGGGGGGTTCTAAAATGACTGTCTCAAAGAAGTGATGTTTTATGGCACTTTGACCAAGATAAGAGTTTGGTGCTTTAAAATAAAAGTTATTACATTAATGAAAAACTTGATATACTTTCTGATGATGATGAATTTATAGAAATTGGATCCTCAAATTTTACATTAATGTATAAATTTGACGATGAAATAAAAAGTAACCTTAAAAAAGTACCATACCGGTCCTTATACATCACTGGTTCACCTTTCAGTATCGCTTACGAATTGATTAAACTCATTTAGAGCAATAATAGACAACCTATGAGGCAAAAGACTCAGTATGATTATAGTTTTTAGTCGTTGTACTTTAGAGGTCTTGATTTTTGTAAATAAAGTGTTGTTGATTTTGACATCGTAAGTTATGGTTGAAATCTAGTAGTCATAACATGTGTTGCATCAAGACATCTCGTATTGGCAGTTCTATAGCAATGTTTTGAGTCTTGAAGACTCCATTGTGAAATTGATGTATACGTCCCTTTTTAACCAAAGTGCTTGAGTGTTATGGGTCATCAAGAATCCATATCACCTGTAGTGTAAAAAGGCGATGGTTATCGAATAAAAAAAAATAATCACAATATCATGTGTTGATGGTCTTAAAGACAACATATACAGTATATGACACTATTACAACTTTTGAGGTAGTCAGTAAAACTAGTTACTTTTATTGCTACAATACTGATTTAGTGTAATAATATTACACCCCAACACATATATATGTAAACACATACACACACACATATACACGTAAACACATACACACACATATATGTATATATATATATATATATATATATATATATATATATATATATATATATATATATATATATATATACATATATATACAGTATATATATATATATATATATATATATATATATATATATATACATATATATATATTTATTCATATATATATATATATATATATATATATATATATATATATATATATATATATATATACATATATATATATATATATACATATATATATATATATATATATATATATATATATATATGTATATATATATATATATATATATATATATATATATATATATATATATATATATATATACATATATATATATATATATATATATATATATATATACACACACACTCAGACCCACTATTCTATATAGCTTCTCTTCCTCTGGTTGTATTGAAGTTTCAATTGTTTATATATGAACTATTTATTTTAATGCTCTTACTGTTCTAATTGATATGGGTTTAGGTAGCATTTGGGACACTTGTAGGTTGTTACAGTTAAATGGAAACATGTATGGAAACATATATATCTAATTACCTGACACTTAGCCCCATTCTAAGTGTCAAAGCAGTGATGTCATCAATGTGTCTTGGTATTGCCGACAAATAATATTTAAATATATTCATCAACTTAATACACTTGACAGTTTTAGAACTAGAAGTACTACGTCACACACAGACACCTTTTACTAGTTTATTCTAAGAGGCAATGTGGTTTACCATGGATCTTCAACGAGAAAACTAGTTAATAAATCTTGAATCATATATATTAATTTCCTTTATAAGGAGTAAACTCTTTGGGGAAATGTGTAAGTGTGCTTTATAAATATTAGCCTTCAAAACAGGAATTTACATCTAGATCTTATATCTCGGAAAACTACAATTATTCCTTAGCAGAAGATTAACTTAGGGCTACAAACCTGACAGCCATCTGGATAAATGGCTATTATCTTGTATTTTCAACGGGACTATTGGCCCAACATGATTAGTATGACAAGCAGATTGAGCGTGATAAATATTATGTTTGCATCATCATTTGAAAGTTAATAGTACTGTTCTGGAAGGATAGATTAAGTACTATACATTAATTACGGGAGAATATTCCACCGTTACTAGTCTCTCTCTCTCTCTCTCTCTCTCTCTCTCTCTCTCTCTCTCTCTCTCTCTCTCTCTCTCTCTCTCTCTCTCTCTCTCTCTTATCCAACAACCAAGGAGCATCAGGTGCCTTGAGCTCTTTACAGTATGTTCTAGAATGGAAAGAGGACTGCAATGACAAATAATTGGTGGATGATATCACTATCAAAGATTTTAATTCAATCGCCCAAAGGAATGATGTATGATTAACAGAAAACAATAGTCTCACTTCTATTCAAGGAGAGAAAAAAATACTTTCCTTAAATATTTTTTTCCTGATATCCTTATATTCTCCAGCTAAGCCCCTTACACCATTGCCATAAGTTTGTATATATTTTTTTTTCCAATTGTAGAGGCCAGGTATATATCCTATCAACTGTAAGAACGACACACATGCCATAATACAGTAAGGGAAAAAGATGATATGGAAGATAGTCACTATAAACTTTTTGATGCCATAAAACTTCCCTCTTATATTTCTCGATATACAAAGGCAGCATTGTGTGAATTAAGAAGAAAAAATCCTAGAGTGGTTTATAAAACTTTTTTATTCTTCATTAAGTTAGACAAAAAAGATATTTCTTTATTGAAAGGCAAATACAATCTTTAATAAAGTCTTATCCTTTTCCTAGTCTTCGTATCATCTACTTGAATCAAAATACTTATGAAGTAAAAGTTAAACTTGATTTTACATAAAATAATATGAAATTATATGATATTCATTCTGCATATTCGTTATTTTATTCTCACAACTACAGCAGGGGAGATATAATTTGTTTGAAATAAAGCTTCGAGGTATGATCTTAAACACTTACACAATTGCAACTGAACACATTAAAATACTCCCTCAACTAATAATATTCATTATTGTTCAATAATGTTACTTTTTAGCCATAGAAAATATATATTTCCAGGATAAAAAAAAAACGAAAAAAAGGAAGGAAAATAAAAACTTTCGCTATGCTACTTCCCTATCAAATAAAGAAAAAAACATAAATAAAAAAAACACAATTATTCATTTTAGCTTATTTTTACTTTATCAGTTTACATATGTAATGAGAAACTTCTGAAATTAAGAGAAAAATATAATTATAAAAAATAAAGGTATATTGACTGAGCACATATCAACGTCAATAAATTATAACAAGGAGGAATATAACAAACTTCTCATGAATATGCCTTCCCTGACGGAATATCAGCCAGGTGCTAATGTTTCCTTCTAATATTAATAATTATCATGAGAACTTATAGGGAATCAGATATGCATGAAAAATTTTCCTGCCAAATATCTCTCTCATAAATGCACGCACTTTTTCTATAATGCCTTTCAAGGATATGTCTAATTATTCTAGGAGAGAACACACACACACACACACACACACACACACATATATATATATATAAATATATATATATGTATATATATATATATATATATATATATATATATATATATATATATATATATATATATATATATATATATATATATATATATATAGGGTGGAAAAACTTAACAATGATTCGTTCATCCAACCTAAATTGATATGTCACTTTAGTGACGTTTGCAAGACAAACATTTTTAGTTATTCTGTATAACATTTTAGATTAGGTGTACACACATATGTATACATACATACCTATATATATATATATATATATATATGTATGTATATATATATATATATATATATATATATATATATATATATATATATATATATATATATATATATATATATATATTACAAATAGCCAATTACGTAAATTTCCGAGCTCCCAAAGTCACCTGATTTATTTTAAAAGTCTGCCAAACTCTGAGAATAATACGCAACTCCCTGATGTTAATATTATATTATATGAACAATGGTTATCTAGAGATCCCTTTATGTTACGCTCAAAACAAAACTAGTTGATTACTTTACTTCTAACGGGAATTATTCCAAAACATACCTCTATCTTCGGTTCTTAGTCAGGGGATACGAGCAAGTTACTGGATTGATTATCGATGATTGAAATGATACACACTATACAAAGATATATTTATATATATTATCTAAAACTAACAATTCCAAAATTAATACAAAAAAATATCACTCGAAATTCAAATCTGCACTAGACCGTAGAATTAAAACAAAATGACAGTTAGAGAATTATACAATTACTTGATTCACAAGAAATTAATTCATGAAAATATTAAATTTTGACAATTAATGAAAAAAAAACCTTCAACACTATAGGCAATAAACCATAATTACACTTACAGATAAAATTACCTTTTAATTTTGGGCTAACATCAGGCTACCAAATGGGTAAGCACAAATAAATGTACTTCACTTTTGATCATAATCAAACAGGGCCAGTCACAAAAAACTATTAATTTTTACAATAAAAACTGTACCTACAAATTCACTGCACTTCTTTCACCTTAGTCCATAAAAATTCCAAGGTATGAACAAACACTATACACAAATGAGAGAAAACACTATGACATTTGACAAGAGACACCATGGCTGAAAAGGTGCTGGTGAGAGGATTGTCAGACGTTGGCTTTTTCAGAGTGCCAGGCTGGATTTCTCTCGCCCATGCAATCGTACACCCTAATATGCATTTTAATGCATTCTTCAATTTTCCAGCTATTCATTCTCGAAGCTGGGGGCCAGGTCTGTTCAGGCAGTCACGAAGTCAATGTTGCCAACTCGGCAGTTTGAAGTATGGTTCTATCGTAGCCTGACAAGGCAATAAAATCAGTTAACTCTGTCCACTTCATCTCGTAACATTAAAATAAAAATAATCATAGTCAAGAGCCTTCATGAAACTTCCAACCACGGGGAAACATTATGTAATCCCATGTGTTTATACCTCATGTGTGTCATACATACCTATAACAAGTTTACAAAAGAATTTGTAACAGAACTATATGAAATAAAAATTTGATTCTTTAGAATAAACTAAATTTACATATACAGAAATGAAATAAAATAAAGCTAAAAGATTGACAACAGTCTTATATACCTTACATGCATTTACTTAATTCTACATGAGTGGAACTCTCCTTATGAGCCGGATATACATCTCGTAAATACACAAATGTATTACTTGAATAACCTAGTCTACTTTCATGTAGATCAGCTTTTTAAGATTGCTCCCCGCAAAATGATTGTTTAATCCGACCCTGAATGAAGTTGGATTTAGCCCGAGATTAATAATATGCAACCACATTCTTTTTACCGGATATATGCTTTACATTAATGCATTATAGTTTCAAACATAACAACCATCTAGTTAACTTTTGATTATTAATCTTCATTTTACTAACAAAAGTTATAGGGTTGTGATCTGAGTTAATCGTAATTACTTCATTCTGTGGCCTATAAACATAAAATTTACACTTCCTTATTGCTGTGATTAGCGCTTGTAGTTCCTTTTCAACTGTCGGGTAGACCCGTTGATGCTTCTTCAGGTTCGACAATATAAAAAAGATGGGGTGAAGAACTCCTTCCTTGCCTTCTTGCAATAGAACAGCAAATAGGATTAACTTTCTCCCCTCCTATTCCCTTCAAAATGACAGAATCTCCTGGGAGAGAATGTTCCACCATTGGGTGTATGCCTCGCGCCACTACTCTATGATTACATTCCATGTCGCGCAATATGTTGACCAGGATATGCTCGCTCCCATCCAAAGCGTCCAACATACCTTCATGAATATAAAGTTTAAAGGCATCCACGCTGTTTGTGGTTGTCCTGTTCGTCATGTAAACGTTAGCTGGTTTAATTTACTCGTTGACCTTTCTTGTTTCATTCTTCCTCTTCGTATTCTGTGGAGTTGAATTACCCTTAACCACTTGGACAACTGCTTTCGGTTGGTTTGACCAGTAATCCTTACTGATATGGCCTTTCTTGCCACACTTATAACACACAATATTATTCTTCT
Source organism: Palaemon carinicauda (assembly GCF_036898095.1). Lineage (NCBI taxonomy): Eukaryota > Metazoa > Arthropoda > Malacostraca > Decapoda > Palaemonidae > Palaemon > Palaemon carinicauda. The sequence continues at coordinate 21,062,253 of NC_090729.1, read as the reverse complement.
GCACGTATTTCACAACACCTGCAGGAGGATGATTTGAGGATTGTTGCTGTGCTACTATCGTATTCTGCTTTGGAATAGAACCACTGGTACTTCCACTATAACTATTGACGTTGTTCCCATAGTTATTACTGAACTGGTTTCCATGGTTCGGCAAATACTTAACACTTGGTGGGAACGACGGTTGAGACTCCATACCTAAGGAGGGTTTATAACTGATGATATAATCTTCACTTAGAGAAGAGAGCTCTATCAAGTTTCTTCACCTTTTTCTCTCTCAATTACGTTCGAATATGTTTAGGAATTCCTCGTAAATATTATTCCAGCAATATCAGTTCTTCTAAATAAACCCTCTCTCTCCCTTTGGCAGTCTCTATCCATGACTTAAAACATCATCTTACCTTATTAATGTAATCTAGAAAAATAATTTTCTCATCCTTCCATAAACTTCGAAAACTTCCATTATAATATTGAGGGGTTAACTAATACACTTGCAGCACACTCCTATCAATTTCTTGATATTCCTTCCTCTGGTCCCTTTTCCAATAGGGACACTCTGCAAAAACACATACAATTTTTCTACTAGCCATTCCATCGTTGACGCAGCCATTTCCAAATGATCAAGAACCCTCCAGGAGCTTCTTCCACGAATTTCGGGATCAACCTCTGCCCCTTCACCACATCAAACATGGGATCATGCATAGCAGGGGTCACACCTGTCGGAGTTTACGACAGCTATGCTCGAGCTTTCAACAGTTCCAATTTCGTGGCATGCCTTGCAGTTTCTCTTGCTTCTTCTTTTACGTGTCTTGTAATTTTTCTTCCTCTTCTCTCTCTCTCTTCCTTCCCGTTCCTACCATTCTGCCAACATCTTCAGCTTAATCAAATTCTCTTCCACTGCAATTCGTCTAATCTCAGCCTATATATTCATTTCCGCTATCATTCCTTCAGTTTGTGTGTTATCTGACACTTGCCTCTCAAAGAATTATGCTTCAGCCTTCTCCAAAAGGTCACATGCTGCTGCAATATCTTCTTCTGACAACTCTCCTGAGTTTATCAACGCTTCTAAAGCTTGACACTTGTTGCTGGCCAACACATGCCATTAAAATAGAGAGCCACTGAGGTTTAGTTACATTAGCTTCTGAGAATTCCTGAACTATTGGGTTTTCCAAAGATTCTTATACCTTCAACTGCACCATCTTGTACTTTACAACAAATTGTACCTCTCTAAAAAGAAAAAAAAAAATCCTAACAATACACGGAACCTTATCAACACTAAACTTGTCAAATCAAATCAAAACACAGCCCTGTTATCACCAATATTTAAAACAGGCTCGCTTGATTCCGGGTATGGTCACCAAAAAATATATATATTACGACAAGCACATTACATATATTTCCAAGTTTACAAACTCACTTGCTTTATAATACATAAGTCTGACACACGCAAGAACACCCCCAAGCTCTGAGAATAATACGCAACTCCCAGACGTTAATATTATGAACACTTTATGTCACACTTGAAACGAAACTGGGTGATTACTTAAATTCTGATGGGAACTATTCCATAGCCAGTCTCTTACTTCCTTTCTTAGTCCGGGGATACGACCAAGTTACTGGATTAATTGTTGTTGATCGAAATAATACACAATTCACAAAAATAAATATATTCTATAGAAATAACAACTCAAAAATTAAAACCAATATAAATTACTCGCATTTTAAACCTGAACTAGACCTTGGAACTAAAATCTAATGACAGTTCAAGAATTTTAAAATCACTTGTTTCACTAGAGGTTAATTTATGAAAATATTTAATTTTGTCAAATAATGAAAAAAAAAAAATTACATTAACACTATAGGAAATAAACTATAATCACACTTCCATATAATTAACTGTTACTCCTATCATATTTGGTATCACAGAAGGTTACCGAATTGGTAAGCAAAAATGAATGCACTTCACATTTTAACCTTATCACACAGGGCCAGTCACCAGAAAA
>NC_090729.1:21046645-21052253 GCF_036898095.1 Palaemon carinicauda | reverse complement strand
ATAAAAGGAACAATATATATTCATATATATTCATATATATTCATATATATTCATATATATATATATATATATATATATATATATATATATATATATATATATATATATATATATATATATATAGATATATTCATATATATATATATATATATATATATATATATATATATATATATTCATATATATATAATATATATATATATATATATATATATATATATATATATATATATATATATATATATTCATATATATATATATATATTGTATATATATATATATATATATATATATATATATATATATATATATATATATATATATATATAAATTTCATGGTATGGATAGGAAAGTGTAGTTCAAATTGTCCTTTTTTTTATTATTCTCAACCTTCCGTGATTCTTAATCATATTGTCCAGGGCTAAAAATAAAACATATGCAAAAGAATTAAGAAACAGTTAAAAATTTTTTACAAATTCATTCAAAACCATAAAAAAACAGTTAAAATTTAAATGAAAATTAAAAGGAAAAAAAATGAATAAATAAATATATATACATCAGACAAAGTAGTGGAACCAACCTCGCAGAAGCGTAGTGAGAAACTGTATGCCAACAAGAGTTAGAAAACAAACCAAAGAAAACTATGACAAATACAACTGAATAGAAGAAGCTTTGGTATTTAACGACGGAACTAGTCGTTTGATCAATATGGATTCAAGAAGAGGTAAGTCATGGTTATTTGACACTTGACCAATGATGGTAAAATCTTTGTTTTCAATATTTTGTTTGCACATTTTAGCATGAATCCGAATATTTGAATGTTCAGGGTTGGATATTCTGCAACCAGTTCGATAGCTAACACCTCTATGGGAATCAATTCTGACCTTTAACAACCTCTTGGTAGATCCTACGTAGGTCCCAGAGTTACACTTTGGGCAATTATATTTATATACAACACCAGAGGACATATAAGGACTCAATCGATCTTTGAAGTGGAAAAGCGATCCAATAGTGAGAGGGTTCTTAGGGATGAGTTTAACTTCCATAGCTGGAAAGTGTTGTTGGATAATTTCTGTAAACTTTTTCTTAAGGAAATCCTCATGAAGAAAAGGAAAACTCGCATAAAATTCTAGTTTAGGAACTTTAAGTGTTTTTGGAGTCTGAGCCAACTTGTCATTCAATAATCTATTAAGAAGTTTAAAAAATATTTTGGTGGGGAAACAGTTTTTTCTTAAAATAGTCACATAGATAAATAATTTCAATATGGATAGATTCCCAACTAAAGGTCAAAAGGAATGCTCTGTAGAGAAGAGTAAAAATAGAATTAGTTTTAGAATTATAAAAACAAGAGCTATAAAAGTTTGAACCTAACCCAGTGAACGTCTTTTTTCTAAAAATGGTGGTACTAAAACCTTCTCTATTTCTAGACACCAACACATCTAAAAAGGGGAGTTTGTTATCTTCCTCCTTTTCTACGGTGAATGATATGTTTTCATGTTGTGAGTTGGCAAAGTCAAGGAATGATTCAGCGCCGAACTCATCTCTGAATAGAGCAAAGGTATCATCAACATACCTAACATAAAACAAGGGATGATAACTTAAAGGGCAATTTTCCAGCATGGTCTCCTCCAGGGAGCACATGAAAATATTAGCAAAGGTGTGTCCCAAGGGGGAACCCATAGCCATCCCATCAAGTTGTTTGTACAAATTACCATTAAAAGCTAAAGAGGTGTCCAGCACCGCTAGCTCCAAAAGTTTTTTTTTTAAAAGACGTGCGATTTAAAATCATTAAAAGTGGTATTAGGTTCAGAAAATAATTTGTTTAAAATAAAATTGATAGTTTCTTCCACAGGTACATTAGTGAATAAAGACTCAACATCAAGACTCGTCATGAAAAGATCTGAGTCTTGGGAAATTATAGCCTCCTTAAATGCATAGGAGTTATTTAGAGAAAAGGTGTTTTTTGTCAAAGGTTCTAGTAAGGGAACGAGGAACTTAGCTAGTTTGTAATTAGGGGTATTAAAAGACGATAATATTGGTCTCAGTGGAACATTGGGCTTATGGATTTTGGGTAAAACATATAAGATGCCATAGGAAGACCCCGAACAAAACAAATTTTGGTATGTAGTTTCAGTTATGGATTTTTCATTTTTAAGTCTTTAAAAATCTATTAATTTTATCCTCGGTTTTAGAAATATTATTAAAATTAGGCTCACCAATTTTCAGAAATTTAGATTCATCATTTAAAATACTTTACATTTTTCCCACATATTCCTCCTTATCTAAAATGACAGTTCCTTTGCCTTTATCCGGTCTAGTAATGATAAGATGATCTCTATTGGCAAGATTCCTCAATATATCAAAATCTGTTTTCTTAAAAAAGGGTGTCCACCTGGTTTTTAGTTTCCCAAATGCAGCATGGGATATTTCATATAGTTTGGATTGCAGGTTACCAAGATTCATGTCAAAGGGCAGAGATTTAAGCCTTTGAAATAGTGACTCTAGAGGTAGAAAAACCTTAGAGTAATTAGGTCTGAAGTTCGGAAGACAGAAATCCAAACCCAAAGACAACAGAAACTCTTCTCTTTTAGATAAAACATAATTAGAATAGTTAAAAACAGTTATTCGGTCTTTGTTAAAATTTGGAATAAAAATACCCAAGCTTCTAAGTTTCCTATTATGACAATCTTTTACGGTGGAAACGTACTCAGAAATACTCTTATCAAAAAGTTGTTTAAAAATTATAGAGTTAATTAAGGTAAGAGAGTTACATACAGTTTTAAGAATATTGCTAACGGCAATCATACACAAACATGCTTAATATATATATAGACATATACATACGTGTACACATACTGTGTTACATATACAGGACGCATACATAGACTTATATACTAATTCTTTTTTACACATGATTAACATGTAAATATATACATCTATATATACATAGATATACACATATATATTCATATACATACATATACACATATACACACATATATATACACATACACACATACATATACATATGTATTCATGCATATACACACATACATATATATATATATATATATATATATATATACATATACGCGCATACACATACATATATATACATACCCACATATACATATACATATATATATATACATATGCACACATACACATACCTACATAAATATATATATATATATATATATATATATATATATATATATATATATATATATATATATATATACATATATATATATATATATATATATATATATATATATATACATATATATATATATATATATATATATATATATATATATATATACATATACACATACGCATATATACATATATACACATATACATATACACACACATCTACACACACATACATACATACATACATATATATATATATATATATATATATATATATATATATATATATAGTATATATATATATATATATATTATATGTACATATACACATATGCACATGTATATATACACATATATAATTACATACATACACACACACATATATATATATATATATATATACACACATAAAAACACGCATACACACATACACACACACACACACACACACATATATATATATATATATATATATATATATATATATATATATATATATATATATATATATATATATATATATATATATACATATACTTATAGACACACATACATATATACATACATATATATACATATATATATATATATATATATATATATATATATGTATGTATATATATACATTCATATATCTATGTATATACAACATTATTACCATAAACATATAATTACGTATATATCAATACTTATATCTACCATAACAATATATAGTGCCAATGCACATATGCATACTATTTAAAATAATTGTACCCTTTAATGAATGGTAGCTTAGGTCTTAATATTAATTTCACAGCGACGTTAATTATACACAATACATTCAGTTCTAAATTAAGTGGTTAAAGTTTTTTTTTTATATATCTTACAATTCTCTTTACATATGAAGGCGTCCAGTTTATACATTCCATGTCCAATATTCAAGTTGTTTTCAAAGATTTCTTTTATAAAACTGGACTCTATGATGTTTCTTCCCAATAAGTTATTTTTATGAACCAAGTTCTTTGCACCTAACCAATTAATAGTGTGATTTTGATCTCTATCGTGAGCAAAGAGTGCATTATTATCTTGGGCATATCTGACACTTTTCTTATGTTGTTCAATTCTCTTTTTTAGGGCTTTACCAGTTTGACCAATATAGAATTTTTCACAAGTATTGCATGGAATACGATATACACCTCCCTTGGTAATGTCAATAGAATTCTTTATTAAGGTTGTTTTTATTGTATTGATATTCTTAAATGCTACATTTACATCAAAATTTTACAACAGTTGAGGAATTTCTTTAAAAGAATTACAATAAGGCAGTACAAGTAAATTTTGTGTGTTGTAGTATTTTCTGTTATCATTACCGAAAAAAAGTCTTTTTTGCTGTTGTTAGTGCATATATATATACATATATATATATATATATATATATATATATATATATATATATATATATATGTATATATATATATACATATATATATATATATATATATATATATATATATATATACAGGTATGTATGTATATATATATATATATATATATATATATATATATATATATATGTATAAATAAATATATATATATATATATATATATATATATATATATATATATATATATATATGTATATATAAGTGTGTATATACACATATATATATACATACATACATACATATATATATATATATATATATATATATATATATATATATATATATATATATATATATATATATATTGAGTGGAATATAAAATATTTTCACATTCAATAATAATTATAGAATGTGAAAATATCTTATATTCCACTCAATATATATATATATATATATATATATATATATATATATATATACATATACATTTATATATATATATATATATATATATATATACATATACATATATATATATACGTATATATATATATATATATATATATATATATATATATATATATATATATATATATATATATATATATATACGTATATATATATATATATATATATATATATATATATATATATATATATATATATATATATATACATATATATATACGTATATATATATATATATATATATATATATATATATATATATATATATATATATATATATATATATATACCTGTATATATAATTATTTTGAAGGTAAAAATGTTGCATTTTTTCAAAATACGAAAAATGCATGATCTCTCATTTACTAAAATGAATATATTGTTCTTCATTCCAATCTTTTCGAAATATATGATTTTTCTTCATAAAAAAAAAGAATAATTTTGCTTTAGCCTTCAAATATCTTTGACTGTTCTGTTCAATATACCTAAAATGATATGCAAATATTGTCTTTGTTATCTGAAGCCCTATTTTGAATCAATACGTTTCATTAATAACCTTAATATAATTGCAGGTAAAATATTTTTCCAGCATCATATGATTTATCTTGATTGGTATC
>NC_090729.1:21003065-21020565 GCF_036898095.1 Palaemon carinicauda | reverse complement strand
TATTGTTCGGTTCTCGCAAAACAACAAAGTATACAGAAAAGTATTCCAAGATTCTTCAATGCGAAAAAAACATACATCTGTATACATAACCATGCATACATAGCTGGGATTTATGGCCCCTTATTTCTTTGCTTTTCTTCATTCATTTATGAACTTATCACTCTCTCTCTCTCTCTCTCTCTCTCTCTCTCTCTCTCTCTCTCCCCGTGAATCAATGTGAAAGTATCTCAAATTGCGTATCCACATAATTATTTTGAGGATCAGCATATAATATCTATCTACTTAACTTATACCTCCTTGAATAGACTGAATATTTTCACAACGCCCATGTAAGTGGAATGAGGATGAGTAAAGCAGCACTTATTGGAGTGTTAACATACATTATTTTAATGAGCATTCTAATTGTCAAACAAACAGACACCACACTCGCAAGCGCACACTAACACACACGCACACACACACACACACACACATATATATATATATATATATACTCCGGATAGCAAGGTTGGTAGCATCGCGAATCTCTATTATAGAGGTCCCGAGTTCGGTCCCCGCCAGGGACGCGAATACTGCTAGACTTTCTACGGGGGGGGGGGGGGGGGGGGGGGTTACTCCCACGTGGCGCCTGGGGGGGAGGTTAGAGGGGACTAGTGATAGTCCCTGCTGGCTAATGGTCGCCCGAGGAGGACGATGTAAATCGTCTCTGTGGAGACCTAAAACCTGCAACTTTAACTTTTTATATATATATATATATATATATATATCTATATATACAGTATATATGTATATATATATATATATATATATATATTTATACATAATTGTGTTTATTAATCATCATAAAATATCTCATAAATATTCAAAAGTCAAAGTATATCTCGAAATCGTTACAGTTTTGGCATGGAAACCTTTGTCAAAATGCCAGCAATATATACAAGTGTGAAGCTTAGCCAGCCATAAATAACGCAGTACTCCACTAACTTGTAGGTGCTGACGGAAATGCAAGTTGTAAATCCTGGAAATAGCAAATGTATTTGCTGTTTAGTTCCTTGTTCTACTAAGAATTATGTGTTTCTATTTTCGTTGATTTCACTTCTTTCCTCTAGCAATAATATTTTTCTCATTAATCAACAACGTTTTGATAAGCAACTGAAAAATAATTATTCACAAAATATATTGTTAATAACAGGAATTGACCTCGATACCTATATTGTATTGTAATCATTTGTTAATCACGTTTCCTTTTATTACATTGCTACTTGAGAATCCAAAGGTATTTGTTGAGTCTTCACTTATTGACCTTTCAGTTACATCTGTTATTAATTATAATAACATAGTTTTAAAAACAACAAAAAATAGATAAATTTCCATACAAAGCAGTTTTGGATTAGTGAATATAAAATGCAAGGACTGAAATATTTTCTTTGCTAAAAGAACAGAGGTTTCACATATATAGATTAGGATACAAAACTCTCTCTCTCTCTCTCTCTCTCTCTCTCTCTCTCTCTCTCTCTCTCTCTCTCCGTTTATTGAGCAATCTAAAATAATACATATCAAGTATCCTCATCAATCATGACATTGTTAGGATTAAAGAAATTTAAACGTTTATATCCCCTAGAAGAATTATGATATGGAACAGGACAAAGCAATAATAACATAGTGCTATTTCCCTTTACATTTTTAATGCAAGTAATGGTGTATAGGTAACAACAAAAAGAAATATATTATGATAATATGTATGCTCATGATGATATATTATTGTTTAAAACCAAGCTGCAAGTTTAGATAGAAAAATAAAATTGTATAAGCCCGAGGAATCCAAAGGGAAAAGCAGCTGAGTGAAGAAAAAAACAGAGTGCAGAATAAACCATCACTGAGAACTGAAAATGAAAGTCTACACGTTAGAATTCATGCCAATGTTAAAATTATAAAGTATAAACGCTTTTAGTATGTTTCATAAATGCTTGCATGTGAAAGAATTATGGAGTCGGATGGAGAGGGACTATAGAATATACTTATTTATTATAAAGAGAATAGGGAATGAAAATTGATACTATATAGCTTCTAGATATAAAAGAATTTCTCTCAGCCCAGCAGCTTGGATACCAAATAATTTTGTTACCTTACACGGAAACTTGTCGTAGATTTCTGTTTATAAATAACTTTCTTTCAGGATGTCACCAACCTTTAAATTGAAATGGGTAATAGGCAGAGTACATACTTTTGCCAACACCGCATAACAAGACAGGCAATTGAATCATGCGCTTTTTGGATTATTATTATTATTATTATTATTATTATTATTATTATTAGCCAAGCTACAACCCTAGTTGGAAAAGCCAGATGCTATAAGCCCAAGGGCTCCAGTAGAGAAAAATAGCCCGGTGAGGAAAGGAAATAAGTAAATGCTGAGAATAAATTAGCAATAAATAATTCCAAAAACAGTAACAACGTCAAAACAGATATGTCTTATATAAACTATTAACAACGTCAAAAAACAGAAATGTCACATAAAAACTATAAAAAGACTCATGTCAACCTGGTCAACACAAAAACATTTGATCCAACTTTGAACTTTTGAAGCTTTACTGATTCAACTACCCGATTAGAAAGATCATTCCACAACTTGGTAACAGCTGGAAGAAAACTCCTAGAATACTGTGTAGTATTGAGCCTCATGTTGGAGTAGGCCTGGCTATTAGAATTAACTGCCTGCCTAGTACTACGAACAGGATAGAATTGTCCAGAGAGATCTGAATGTAAAGGATGGTCAGAGTTATGAAAAATCTTATGTAACATGCATAATGAACTAATTGAAGGACGGTGCCAAAGACTAATATCTAGACCAGGAATAAGAAATTTAATAGACCGTAAGTTTCTGTCCAACAAATTAAGAAGAGTATAGCTGCTGAACACCAGACAGGAGAACAATAGCCAAAGCAAGGTAGAATGAAAGAATTAGAACACTTCTTCAGAATAGATTGATCACCGAAAATCTTGTAAGACTTTCTCAATAACCCAATTTTTTGTGCAATTGAAGAAGACACAGACCTAATGTGTTTCTCAAAAGTAAATTGTCTTTCGAGAATCACACCTAAAATTCTAAAAGAGTCATACAAATTCAAAGAAACATTATTAATACTGAGATCTGGATGTTTAGGAGCCGCCGTCCTTGACCTACTTACAATCATAAATTGAGTTTTATTATGATTCAACTTCATACCCCATAATTTGCACCATACACTAATTCTAGCTAAATCTCTATTAATGGATTCACCAACCTCAGATCTACATTCAGGGTATGGAATTTAACGCATATTGTTTAAAAACTGATCACTGTATGGAAAAAAAGTTTCTTTGCTTTTTTTGTGAACTTGACCCTAACCATTGACCCAATCACTCCCAGAATCTAATTAAATTGTCCTTTCATCATGGCAAATCATCTCACAAAATTTCATTAGATTCACTAGCGATATAGAAAAAAGGGAAATTTTTTGCCGATTCGTGACCTTGATCTTGATCATGATGTATATCCCATGAAAGGAAATTTGATTATGCACATTCGGGCACTACTTTCATACAATTCAGAAAAGAATTGACCACAATGCAGCAAATATATATTTTTGTCCTTTTCGTTACCTCGACCTTGACATTGGCCTTTGACTCAATCACTCCTTGGATCATGGCCAATCATCCCACCAAATTCGATCAAATAGTTTTTGAGTTATGCTAATCACAAACATATAGACAAACATACAAAATACACGCTTATCAAAACATAACCTTCGCCACAACGAAGTGGGCGAAGGCCGTAAAAATGTGATCGAATTTTGGATTTTATGTCTTCACAGCTTGTGTATTTAATGGGAAAACTGGAGTTTTTTACAATCAGAAAAAAAGTCCAATTTAAAGATAAATGTCAGGTTTTAAAAGATTGCATGACTTTTGCACATTATTCTTTAATCCAATTCATATATGTTGTCAAACCGGTTAAATTTCAATATAATTAGCTAAACTTTATTGACAACAATACTCTCTTTAAAGTTAGTCTTGGTACGAATAATAGAGATGGAGACGAGAAAAGACTTTTACGTTTCTAGATTGTATGGATGGAGGAAATGGGTAAATCAAATTTTGTCTTTCGATATAAAAACATATTGTGAATAGAATTACTTTTGGATATGTTAGGACTTTCTGTACTGCAAGGAAACAAGGAAACGGATGAGGTAGTTTGCATAATTTACGGCAGACAAAGACTAATGAAGCTGGAATATTTAAATTTTTGCAAATAGTCTTATTCAATCTTTCATTGTCAAAGGAGAAAAAATATAGGCTTTCTGCACAGTAAGTATTCAAATCTAGGAAATAATTTTGCAATATGATAATGTTAAGAAATACCAATCCAATAAGTATATTAACTCATTGACAAGTAGAGTTACTGAACTCACTGATCAATAACATCAATTCTAAAATATTCATAATTTTTAGACTTTCTTATACCATTATTTTTGTAGTTTTTTAAAACAAAAATTAAATACGAATAGATACAGGAATTATAGTTGCTTATATTTTAATCAAACTATCAATACAAAACATGATAATTTTCTATATAGTAGCTAAAACATTTGTCTTTATTGAACTATTGGTTTGGAATGTATTGAGAAAAAACAAGGATACTTTCATTATAGTAGTCATAATTTAATCTTTTCTGTGAGTTGCCAGGGTTCACTTGCTACTGTAACATGCTAGAGGAATGTCAGTGAAGCTTCCTACAAAGCAATTGCTACAACTGTTAATTGTGTTGCGTGTAACGAATTTTCATTCCTCTTCAGCTTCAGATGTGATGTTGTACGAAGGGGAACACTGGCACTAGAGAAGATTGGTTGAGTACGAGATATAGGGTGGTGACTTCAAATCCTGTTGCAAATGTCTTTTTTTTTTTCTTTATTTGTTTATTTATTTTTTTTTTTTTGGAAGTAGCGTATTGCTATAGAAGTAGATTCATCCAAAGACTAGCCTTTGATCCTTCATCGTATCTAAGAGAATCGCATATTCAATAAATGCCCGACTTAATATCTCAGGCTCTGTTATATCCATAATGACAAAATGGACAAAAAAATTTCATTTTTTCATGCACTCATATATATTTTCTTTTCTTTTTTATTATAATAGTATATTTTCCACGTATTATGATTTGTGTTTTCAAGAAATAATTACAGATCCCGGAAATCCTTAAACATGCATTGACTTGAAAACAAACGTGTAACATTTTATTAATGTAAGTTCTTTTTGTCGATTAGACTAACAAGTTGTTTATATTTATGTTGAACACACCATTGACTGCCAGAGAAGGTGACACCATACCAATCATCTCCCACTAACGTCTCACTATCATATTCATCGATTATTCATGGCTTCCACCAGGTAGGCACTGCCAGTTTGAAGGTGTAATTTCATTGCTCCATATAATGTGACGAGGAACTGTAGAAAGCTACTTTGATCTGCCCTTCAAAATATTTGTTGACCAATGAATGTTACAACAGGGGATTTCTCTGGCTCGAGTTCTGGATTACCGATACCTGGTCCATTAAGAAGCATGTGCATGGGTGATCTTAGCATGGGAATGACTACTTTACCTTCACAGTTTGTCGTAAAGAATCCCATAAAAGCATGTTTCCTGGGGAGGAAATATTGTCACAGGATTTTTGCTGCATTGAGAATAATGGAGACTTCAGTTGATGTGCTTTTTTTTTACATTTCAATAAAATCTGTGCTAAAGGAATCATGAAAAAGACGGTACCATCCGCGGTTTATCATTACTGGTTTGACGTCTGGAATCAGACGTTAAATATTATGCGGTAGGAAAGGGGTATTGCATAATGTTTGAAAAGCTTAGAGTTGCAATGTATTCAGCATAGACGGCTGGCAAAACAAACCATTATCAGTGATTCTCCTGTGCCCGGATGATCTTCAATAAATTCAAGCAACGTATGGAAATGATCTGATCGCTAGTTTCAGTAATATTATGTCGTCTCAAACCTAATAGTTTCTGCTTTCCAATACAGTCAAGGCAAGCACTGGCAATGGTAAAAGACATCGATGGCAATCCTATAAATAGTAGCTTATTGAGTCAGGAGGTGCTTGTCACTCCCCCACCCTGTGGCTCATTCTCTGGCTTATCCGTCCAAGCCAAGGGTGGCGGCCCTCCTCAGCTTTCTTTTCTTACCCACTTCATCACATAAGACACAGGATGTGTTGGGCTTGTACCATCGATGACCCTGAGTGTTTCGATATTAGGGAAGACGAGGATGTCATTATAGCGTGACAATTAGCTAATAAATGATGATGAGAGGCGGTGAATTGACGATTTTTTAACATCGTAAAAATTATTTATTTTCTTAAGTTGATTTTCACAGAAACATGACCAGAATTCTTCTTTAAATTAAATACCTAAGAAAATATGTCTCTCGCTGACTTTCAAATTACTGGAGTAATTTATCATAATGGTAATTAACAATTACAGACACACCTCGGACTTGTAGGAAGATGATTATATGAATAAGATTGTTACAACAATAAAAGGTAGTTAATGGACGTCTCCTGGCGTATGGACGCCAGCTATTGCTAAGGTAGGGCTTGTCAAGGCAGATGGATCTATCGATGGTGACCCACTCACAAACTGAGCTTGACTCGACTCGATCCTGGGCTCGAACTTCACTGGTACCGCATCTTGGCTTCTCAGTTGTTCTTATTTCTCACACATTGCTGGGGGATATGATTGCTTGTCTGACCTCTTGGTAGTGGTGAGAGGTGAAGCAACACCATCGGGCCCGGTTCTTGTCTTCTTTCCGTCCCTTCTCCCGGATGTACCTTTTGACATGGAAACAGATTCAGTACAAGTGTGCTGGGGTCAGCAGATAACAACAATAACAACAATAAGGAAAGCTGTTTAAGCTGCTTCCAACAATACCCATGGATTGGGGAGATGAGGTCATAGGTCGTCAACCACCGCCCTACTTCCTGCGTATTTACCTAACACTTAATACGTGAAAAGGATTATTATTACCATCATTGATAATATCGTCATTACAGGTAGAGCCTTAATCCTATATGATTAGGAAATCAAAACGATACAAATATTTGGACTCCGATAGCGAAAACAGCCATATTGGAAAAACATCAACTAAGAAATAAAGAAATTACTTATTTGAATATTGGAAGATTTTCTTTAAATCGTTATTGTATAAGAAAGCTATGATGCAAGGTAAACTACAATTCAATGTAAATCTCTAATAACTTATATCAACATTTTAATGAAGGCCATGATATCTCTCTCTCTCCTCTCTCTCTCTGCTCTCTCTCTCTCTCTCTCTTCGCAATATTCACACATACCCATTTTCGTATGTGTATGTATTTCATAGGACCCTAGAACCCAGTTAGTATTATTTTTTTTAAATTAACTAATCTTTCAAAAATGGAAATAATAAAATAATGATTTTATAATGCATATATGGCTACAAATTCGATAACGAAAATAAAATCTAGAATTTAACGACTTTAAATAATAAACTTTCAGGGAAGCTACTAATCAAGTTATATATATATATATATATATATACATACATACAACACACACATATATAATACTATACTATATATAAATATATACAGTATATATAAATATATGTATATATATATACAATTAATATATGCATATATTTATACATATATAATATATATAATATTATATATATATTATATATATATATATATATATATATATGTGTGTGTGTGTGTGCGTATATACTATTATATAATATTATATATATTTGGGCTCAAGCTTATATCGTCCTGATGGAAGTTCCTAAAGTACCTTCCTAACAGATATATGTTATACTACAGTGATATTCCCTGAAAATTCAACCTTCAGGTCCCAGAATTCTAACTCTTTGAGCGAATATCCTTAAAATTTTTCTGAAGGATATCGCATAATATCAGTGTACATGTTCTCGACACGCTACATAACAATTGCACCCACTTATAGCATTTACGCTTCGAGGGGGATGTGGTAAAAAGAAATAGAAGGGGGGCCGTAACAAGATCACCCCCGTTCTCGTACTACTATTGACAACCATCACTGCGCCATTTCCAAGATGGCGGACATTCCTAATTGTGTTGCAGTCTTCTGCAAAACTAGGAGTAAGTGTTTTTTATGGACATAAGGCATGCAGGTTTCATGCCCTCTGCAATATTATATACGAACACCGAGTATTGGAACCCGCAGGCCTGCAAAGTATGTTGGGCCCTATTGTCCGAAGGTTTTCAAGAATCCAAAGTCAGTAGAGACTAGGAATGCAGCTCGTTTCAAACTATGTAACTGGGTGAGAGGCTTTCAGAAAATCTCTCTGAGACCTCACCTGCCTAATGACAAGATGCGTAGGTTACTATATCCAACAACGAGTAAGAATATAGGGGTACCCCAGACACGAGGTTCATTTCCCGATGGCCAGATAACCTTCGGGAAGGAGGGCAAAAAACGCCCACGGGAAGAAGGGGAGAATGTCGGGTTAGAATTATCTCTGTCCCAACTGGCTCAAGAGCCAGCGACATTGATATCTATGCCTTTTATCTCTTTTAGATGGAATGAACCGATTATGGGCCCAAGTCAAGAATCTAGTAGAAAACTTGTGCAAACAGAGCACAAAGCAAGAAGCAAAATTCAATGTAGAGCTTGGTGAAGCTCCACTTTTCGCTCCTCAAGGGTCGTACAAACGACTCTTAGAGCAAGACCTTCCGACATGCTCCGAAACCAATCACTGGAGGTTTGCGGAGTGAATGCCGATTTTAAACGGCAAACTCTACATCTCGGAGAAGAGAGGTGCTGTTCCTTTGGACAAAATCCAGTTCTAGCCAAGCTTTGATGCTTTTCCGAACTGTTTCATCAGACTGAAGGATGAACCAACATCAGGAAAAGGAACGGAATAAAAGGAGGTTATTATTCTCGACCATCATAAAGCACAGGCTATCCTATCAAGCAGTATAGAAAAGGCGGGTTATTCGGTGTCAAAGGTATTCACACTATGTAACAAGCACTCTTCCTTTCTTGCTCCTGTTTTAATTTCATTCCCCTTTACGGAGAGGGCTTTCAAATATGTCACTGAGGCAGTAGAGACAGATAAAGCGTGTCGTGCACTTAAGGAGTGCGATCCTCTGTCACTACCATTTCCCAGACAGGAGAAGAACTGGAAGGAGGCCCATTTAACCTTTTCAGTAGGAAAACTTGTGGCGGATGTCACCAGTCGACAATCTAAGGAAAATTTCCCAAAATTATCTGAGTTTCTCTTGCAGGATAAACAAGTAACAAAAGAGAGACTTGCAGCCTCCCTGTCTCTACAGAACTACATAAAGTTCTGTTGGCTCATCAAGATACCCCAGATATGCTCAAGGTCTTAGCCAAAACACATATAGCTACATTAGTAAAAGACCTTTATGCCTTTATAAAGGCTAGAAGAACATGAAGGGAGTCTACGTTAGCTAACGCAACAGCGAAACACGAAACAATGAAGCTAATATCCTCCAACATCTAGGGTAAAGACCTCTTCCCAGACGAGGTTGTCAAGAAAGTGATTAAGAACGCCACCACAGAGAAAGTAGGACTTCTCCAAAAGTAGGGCTTCCTCTCAAAAACAGAATCTTTCAAGGTTGTGGGTCCCCAACCTAAAAGGAAGATTGAGAGGTCCAAAAATCAAGTTTGAGCTGTTCAACAACAATCCACAGTTGTAGTGACTGAGCTGTCACAGACAGATGGTCAAAAATATATTCCTACTGATCAGTCGAAGTATAGAAATGCTTCTAGTAGGAGGGAGGTTCCTTTAGGATCGCTGGACCTTCGATCCTTGGGTCCATGGGCTTATCAAGATGGGACTAAGATGAGAGGTGGAGATGTCTCTACAACCATTTCCTCAACTCCAATAATCCAAAACCCTTCTGGAGGAGTTTACCTGGGAGCTCTAGAGCATACAGGTGGTAAGGAAACTATAGTCCACCGAATTCCAGGGAGGGCCGTTGTGTGTTTACAAGAAGGACTAAAGAAAATTCAGAGTCATTTGGGACTTATCCCCACTCAGCAAGTCTAAATAAAACAACGAGTTCAGAATGTTTTTCCTCCTGAACATAAGGACCCCGTTGCAAAAAGTGTGACTGTAGTCTTACCAGACCTGAAAGTCACCTATCTGCAACTTCCAGTCAATCACCCTTTCCCCTCCTATCTAGGATTCAAGTTACACAAAGTAACGTACTTCCTAGGAAAGATACTCTTCAGACTTAACATAGTACTAGATATCTTCATAAAATTAGCAGACACAATCATGCAATATTTAAGCCTAAGAAAGGTTCAGGCAACAATGTTCCTGGACAAGAGGCTGTGGTGGGCAGCACCCAAGGTGGCTGGTCTATGAACATCCAAGCTAATGATCAGGTCCCCGGAACATTGCGGATGAAAAATAGGCTTCAAGAATTCTCGATTCTCTCCGGCTCAAGGGTTTCAATGATTAAAAAGCCATAGAAGCCTGTTGTCACACCAACTCTTCTTTCCTTTGGGAATTTAAAAGGAAATGGCAAGGTCTGTCAAGAGACTCCGGTAATCAGTCAGAATCCCAAGACGCAAACAAGGAGGAGCTCTGATCTCTCTCCAGTTTGCAATAGAAAAAGGACTAGTGCTCAAAGCACTGCTCCAAGATGCACTGAGAGCCTGAAGAAAACAAGCATCAAACACTCAAAGAGGCCTAAAAAGGCCGATAGCGGTCCTTCCTTAATCACTTCCCTAACAAAGGTCAAAGCCCGAAAGTCATAAGGCCATGTTGGTCCAGTTATGAGTAGGGAAACTCTCTCCGAGCAGATCAGATTGTCTACGGCGGATCTGGGACTACAAAGCGATAACGAGACGCAGCAATCTACGATGCTAGAGAACGTCTCATACAGTCTAGGTGTAGTTAGCCATCCCTTACCTAAAGGGATGGCACCTGTCAGCAGTTCATATACAACCGATCGGCAATGTGACAGTGGATGCTCTACTTGGGCTCAGGCCGATAGAGTTAGAATGGTCCCCGAACTGCAGTCCAACCTCTTCATTACGAGCGCCAACAAGGAACTACCTCGATATGTAGCCTGATACGAGGATCCTCTAATAAAAATGATAGACATCTTGTCTCTGAAATGGAAGGGATAGACTTAGGACTTCCAGTTCATCCCGTCCAATCACCTGCTGAGAGTCCTCAACATGCTGAGATCCTTCCAGATAGGAGTAGCCCTGTTGGCTCCCAAGTATCCCAAGAGCAACCTGTCCTCCCTGAGGAAGGAGCGGAGTCTGACGCTGTCCCAATTTCTGAACGCAGGACGACTTTGGAAGGTTCGGAGATTAATTGCCTTCGATTTATCACAGAGAACCCCAACCCTTCATTACATGATTTACTTGCCCTAGCGGTTCAGAAGAGGTTTGGGATCTCGAAAAGCAATATAGAATTCTTAGAAGAATACAAGTCTAAGTTAACTAGATGACAATATGAGTCAACATGGAAAAAATTGGTTGCTATCGTAAAAGCAAAAGGACCAAAAGAGATTTCAATGAACTTCTGTATATTTTTCTTTATCCATCTTCATAACAAAGGTTTGGCGCCCAACACGATAACGACGTGCAAGTCAGCCTTGACTAGACCTCTTCTATATGCCTTTCAAGTGGACTTGGCGAATGAATTCTTTAATAAGACCCCAAAGGCATGTGCAAGGCTTGGGCTTGCAACACCACCAAATTCCATCTCTTGGTCCTTGGACAAGGTTTTACATTATGCCCATGAGCAATTAAGATTGTTCGCTTAAGGATCTAACCCAAAAGGTTATTTTTTTGTTCGCTATAGCCTCAGGGGCTAGAGTTAGTGAAATAGTGGCCCTATCTAGGGATGAGGGCCACATCCATTTCGCCAAAACAGGAGAAATGAATCTCTTCCATGATCCATCCTTTTTCGCTAAGAATTAGCTGCCCACTAATAGGTGGGGTCCCTGGAAAATCTGCCCTCTGAAAGAAGATATCTCTCTATGTCCGGTAAGGTGTCTGATGGTCTATCTTCGTAGAACTTCAGACTTTAGGGGAAGTCAGCTCTTTAAAGGAGAAACCTCTGGAACAAACTTATCTCTAAAACAACTGAGGGCGAAACTCACCTACTTTATTCGTAGAGCGGATCCTGACAGTACTCCCGCAGGTCATGATCCAAGAAAGATTGCTTCATCACTGAACTTTTTTCAGTATATGGACTTTGAGCGGCTTCGTACGTACACGGGATGGAAATTATCCAGAGTGTTTTACAAAAACTATGCAAAACAGGTCCACGAGCCGAAGCATTATGCAGTGGCGGCAGCTATTGTAGTAAAACCTGCTCCCTAATTCCTGTCATAAACAGTTAATCGCTCGGGACTCTGAATGTCCTCGCTCATATACTGGATGAAAATCATACAGAGTGTTCTACAAACACTATGCTAAGCAAGTCCATGAACTGAAGTAGTATGTGGTGACGTCGGGTAGAGTATCTAACCTGCCATCTATTTCTATGATAAACCACTAATTGACCGGGACTGTTAATTAAAGGGAGAAGGGGTCATCTCTCTTAGTGTGACCTCCTTTGAATAAGTGTTACCATGGTGACACTAGCTCTGTTCAAAAATCCCAGAAGCGGAATTATACAGATAGCACTAGTGCCGTGTGTACGTAGTACACAGTGCCGATAGAGGTAACTAGCACAGGAATTATGAAGAGAAATTTTGTTATAAATTTTTTCAATCTGAGAGTGGCACTCATCAATTCTTTCTTTCCAAGAAAGAAACATATCTCTGTAAATGTTACAGGTATAATTTCGTTATCATGCTACATTCGTTGTACTTGCTAATTTACTTAGTCATTTATTGAAAATAAATGTCTATTAGAATGTAATTGCACCCAATTTCACCCAACAATCGCATGATTAAAAAATCCAGTGTATGTACTCTTCATATATGTGTATGCTCGCAAACAATGGTTTTAAGAAACACTGTTAAGTATTTGGTACTATTCACAAGCTACGAGACGGTTTGTTCATCCAGTATATTCTTATGTTTGTCCATACAATATATGCTTACCTTGAGACTCCCCTTTTTCTACTGTATAGAATGACTCTGCTCTGTGGGGGGCAGGAAGCACTAACATCAGATATGATTAGTGATAATGACGGATAACGGTAACGTCATTTGTCTCGATTGATCAAAATGATCATAGAAAGGTTGTCCCAAGGTTAAGGCAGTGATGAAAATCCACAAATACATTGATGCTCTGGTAAACTTCCATCAGGACGACATGGCTTGAGCACAAAAAATGGATTTTGAGCCGAGTGAAAAATCTATTTTTGGTGAGATCGCCATGGCGTCCTGATGGACCCACCCTTCTTTCTTAAAATAAAAGATCTTCACACTTCCCTCCCTGAGCACTGTATCTGTACCACCACGCTCAATGCTACAAAGAATATCCGCCTTCATAGGAATGGCGCGTGGTGGTGGTCAATAGTAGTACAAGAACGGGGGTAACCTTGTGGCGTGTCGTGTCAAGAATGCGTCCTCTGATATTATGCGATATCCTTTAAATTTTTTTTTAAGGATATTCCCACAAGGAGTTGCAATTTTGGGACCTGAAGGTTAAATTCTCTTGGAATATTACTGTAGTATAACCTATATCTCTTGGGAAGCTACTTCAGGAACTTTCAACAGGACGACATGGCGAAATCACCCAAAAATAGATTTTTTGCTTCACTCGAAAACCGTTATATATATATATATATATATATATATATGTATATATATATATGGCTCATGCCGGGAATCGAACCCTGGACAGCAAGCTTGTATAGACAGTGACTAAACCACTTGGCCACAAAGAAAGATAAAAGTCAATGACAATTCTTCTGTACTTATACCTGTCGAATTCAGGTATTTTTTACTTAAAATTTAAATCAACCTATCTTCACCATCGTAGCTAATTGGTAGTTTGTTTCTTGGCATTCAATTAATGATAAATTTTGCAATTTTTTACGTGTTTTTCATATTCAGATAAGCCATATATATTTTTGATACATTAATGTCTGGATTCTCTTAACGACCTCGGGATCAGAGCCCCAGGCGAAATCACACAAAGACAAGAGCTTGGCTCCGGACGGGAATCGAACCCTGGTCGGCAAGCTTGTATAGACAGTGACTAAGCCACTTATCCACGAAGAAAGATAAAAGTCAATGACAATTCTTCTGTACTTATACCTGTCGAATTCAGGTATTTTGTAGTTAGAATTGAAATCAACCCATCTTCACCATCGTAGCTAATTGGTATTTTGTTACTTGGCATTCAATTAATGATAAATTTTGCACATTTTTACGTGTTTTTCATATTCAAATAAGCCATATATATTTTTGATACATTAATGACTGGATTCTCTTAACGACCTCGGGATCAGAGCCCCAGGCGAAATCACACAAAGACAAGAGCTTGGTTCCGGCCGGGAATCGAACCCTGGTCGGCAAGCTTGTATAGACAGTGACTAAGCCACTTATCCACGAAGAAAGATAAAAGTCAATGACAATTCTTCTGTACTTATACCTGTCGAATTCAGGTATTTTTTACTTAAAATTTAAATCAACCCATCTTCACCATCGTAGCTAATTGGTAGTTTGTTTCTTGGCATTCAATTAATGATAAATTTTGCAAATTTTTACGTGTTTTTCATATTCAAATAAGCCATATATATTTTTGATACATTAATGTCTGGATTCTCTTAACGACCTCGGGATCAGAGCCCAGGCGAAATCACTCAAAGACAAGAGCTTGGCTCCGGCCGGGAATCGAACCCTGGTCGGCAAGCTTGTATAGACAGTGACTAAGCCACTTATCCACGAAGAAAGATAAAAGTCAATGACAATTCTTCTGTACTTATACCTGTCGAATTCAGGTTTTTTGTCCTTAGAATTGAAATCATCCCATCTTCACCATCGTAGCTGATTGGTAGTTTGTTACTTGGCATTCAATTAATGATAAATTTTGCACATTTTTACATGTTTTTCATATTCAAATAAGCCATATATATTTTTGATACATTAATGACTGGATTCTCTTAACGACCTCGGGATCAGAGCCCCAGGCGAAATCACACAAAGACAAGAGCTTGGCTCCGGCCGGGAATCGAACCCTGGTCGGCAAGCTTGTATAGACAGTGACTGAGCTACTTGGCCACGAAGAAAGATAAAAGTCAATGACAATTCTTCTGTACTTATACCTGTCGAATTCAGGTTTTTTGTCCTTAGAATTAAAATCAACCCATCTTCACCATCGTAGCTAATTGGCAGTTTGTTACTTGGCATTCAATTAATGATAAATTTAGCACATTTTATCTCTAGGGAAAAATACGAAGCTTACGTGAAAATCCTTGTATTACAAATATCTTGAGCAGTCTGTATATAGCGATAGGTGGGAATAGGACAGTAAGTTTAGAATGATTAAGACAACAATCACACATAAATAAATTCTCTCTATAGTGTTAAACAATCTTATAGGATGAGTGGTAAAGTTTGATGTTGAATCTTGCTATTATTAGAGATCTTTTCTTTCCCTTCATATAGCCCTAATGCAATACTAGGCTTACTACACCTCACATTAATTTTAGTTGGAGGCTACTGGTACTGCTCATTGGCTCTACACTTTTATGCCCCTTTTAAATTGTTTTTTTAAATTTTTTTTAAAAGAATTTTTGAATACTCACATCAACCCATTGTAATCTCTATTCTTCGCAAGACCAAAATGCCCAAAATAACCTGATCCATATTTTAAACTAATTTTTTTTTGCAATCTCTTCTATAAATCGATAAATATATTTTATATGTTTACATAATTATCATTAAAAATAATCTTTTTTTTTATCCTTTTCCTCCATCTTCATTTCTTTCTTTTCCAAATTATATTATTGGTGACATTCCTGAATACGTAATATATTAACTGGCTCAACCAATAATAATCTATAAATTTCCTTCCAAACATGAATCCCGAATGTCATTTGCTTCATTTATGTAATGGCATAATTCACTGAAATGTATTAAAAAAAAAGTTATTAATTTCGATTCCTAGTTGTTATTTATTTAGGGAAGGAATTCGTAGCACGAGGTGGCTAATTCATATATCTCCTTTGAGAGAGTAGGTATTGAATTCTAGCCCAAATTATCACAGGGTTACTTCATTGATCATGTCAACTAACATTAATTATGCCATTTGACAAGAGTTAGGGTAGGTAAAGCTATCATATTGATATGACTATCTTTCGTAGACTCTGAAGCGTGCATCGTTTATTAATGTCTCTTCCTTATTGAAAACACACTCTCAATATCTTCAGCAAAAGTATAGAATAAAGACAATCATCCGCAGACTCAAATATGAGTCAAGGATTTACAAAGGGATTAACAATTTTCTTCATCTAGAATTTATGCTATTAACCAAAATTATTTTCATCTTTGAAAATCTATATCCCTATTTTACTTTTTTTTTTTTTTTTTACAATATAATCTTATATACCTTCTTTCCATTTTGATAAAAGTGTAAGTCAGTGATCATGAATAGATGCATAACTTCCAGGCCAGTCTTGGTCAGATAACGTGTCATTGACTTGCACAGCTGGCGTGTCAGTATGGGATAGTAACTGACACTTCTTCCTGTTAAAAGGTTAGAGTTTTTTTTTCCTTTAAAAGATGTCCGTGGTGGCATTGAGAGGTGAAAAGTTCACTTTTCACCCCTTGCACCATAGAAAACAGATATTGTTTGCATGAAAACACTGAATAAATTATTAATATTGCCAAGCTATGACAATGAGATTTAGATTACAGCAATAGAAGCTTGATTAACTATAGCTTCCAAAGCTGTATTTCATAATGCTTTACAACCTAAATATTCCATTGATTACTCGTGAATCAGATTATGATTATGAAAATGAATGGAACTTAGGCAGATGGAACAGTTGATACTTGTATACTGTACATGGTGGAAGAATAGGAAGGGTTGATGATATAACAATTGTCTGAAAATGGTCTAGTTGTGAAAATACTCTAACACTAGGGCTTATATTTACACGGCAGATTAACATTATCACATCATATATCGTAATGGTGAAACATGCAAATGTTCCCTATATGTTTCAATTGATTTCCTATAGCCTATTGGGGAGATTATACTTCCGATGGGTAATTGAAAAGCATTTATATCCCGTTGATTTAGGGCAAACTAATCTTTATCGTTTTTATCCCCAGCGATGCACAGCAGCGATGCATAAAATTTGGGAATTTTTCAACAAAACTGAATGTTTAATTAATCTTTTTAGTTTTGATAAAAACGTAGTGAGGTATTATTTAGAGCATCTCTATGAAAACAATTCCTGGGAAAAATATAATGAAA
>NC_090729.1:20983065-20993065 GCF_036898095.1 Palaemon carinicauda | reverse complement strand
ATACTCCCCGGTTGCTTTCTTTTCTTCGGAGAAGGTATGCAATCCCTTTCCCTCTGTTTAAGCCTTGGGCTTATCCCTAAGTGGTTTTTTCCGAATTTATTTTCGATAAAACTATACTAGGGTGTTACTGTACCTTCCTGTTCCAGCAGAGTCTGGTTCAAAGAGGGACAGAACAACAGAGTTTTTAGTCTGAGTCCGTGTTGTTTGGCTTGGGGCAGAGTCTCCCTCGCTGACCTAACACTTACAAAGGGAGCTTAGCTCCCTTAGGTCACTATCGAAGGTTTCTGTAGTTATGATTCCTTCTTCTGTGATCAACCAGACTAAGTCCTGTTGCTGTTCTCGGGGAGGATAAATCTTCCCTTGGGAGTAGCAACGCCTTCCTTGCTTTGGTGCTCTGGAAGCTGGCAGGTATTATACTACTGCGCTGGCCCTTTCCCTTAGATCTCCCTTAGGCTAAGACAAAGTTCTTGGCTGCGGGTGATCTGTCACTAAAGCAAGGTTGGCAGGACCCTCTTGTCCCTTCCCCCTCTATCTCCGTAATGGCCTAGCCATTACTGTACTGTACCTTGCCGGCCGGCAGAGCTGGCCGGCAGGGGTATTACTGTACCATATGTCATTCTACTTCTGGACCTAGTATAGGTTGGGATGTGGAATTGACTAAGCCCATTGCCGGCCGGCAGAGACGCTGGACGGCAAGGGTCTTATGTTTTCGAGTGCTGCCCGGACCTCTCTTGGTCCCTCATCCATGCCTGCCGGCAGAGCCGGACGGCATTGGTCAAGGAAGCCTGAATTAAGTTTCTCCCCTTCCTTATATGCACTCTTTCGGTTGCCGGGCTTGGGGGGTTGTGTACACTCTTATCCCACCATCCATTCTATTTTCTTCTAGTGCTGTACCTGTCCCGGCTGCCGGCCTATGAGGCCGGCAGCCGGGCAGGTGTAGTCTTCTGGTTCTTTTGCTGCCGGCTGGCATCGGTCTTGTACCTTTGCCGGCCGGCTTATGTCAGTCCTTGTCTGCCGGTCACCAAGAGTGTGGCCGGCAGCTGGGTACTACCTTGTGTAGTTGCTGGCCGGCAATCATTGCCGGCCAACACTGGCTGTTGCTGGCCGGCAGCTGCTGCCGCCGGCACAGGTATTTGAACCAGAGGGCTGCCGCCCTATAGCTGTTAAGTAGTATACTTTAAAGCTAATTGTGGTGTGTGCCGGCCGGCAAAGGCAGGCCGGCACACATCCTCCTATACTGTACTATTATTCTTCTGTATAGCATATACAGTAAGAAGAAAACTATAGTAAAAGTTTAGGTACAGCACTGTATCTTCTAACACTATTGTGTTTTGTTGCACAGCCCTTTGCTGTTGCCCTCAGACAGGAAGCAGAGTTCTTCCCCGTCTATTATCCAGGATTTTAAAATCATTGCCTAGGTGTGAGCTCCACCTGTTTCCTCTGGAAACCTTGCATTGGTTACTCTAGTAGAGATAAACCATTTTGATTTTATTATCTGGAAGGCTGCAGCAATGGGTTGTAAGGGAAACACAAGTGTGTGTCTTTCATTTATGAATTGTTATGCTATACTATGCATATCCAGTGATACATAGTTCACTTGATACTCATGGAAATTTCTTCTCTTTACAGGAGGACCCTCCGAAGTGCGGAAATGTTTTCTGCATTGTCCGCAGCAAGAACCTCTGCGGACATGAGTGTTGTAGGAGACACGCAGCATGCGCTGTCTCCAAGGATGATCTCCAGTATTGGGACCCTCAGGTATGTACTGTATGCACTAACCTGATTACTGAGGCTTTTGATTCCCCTAGAACGGCGGAATCAAGGGATATAGCTAGGGAAAAGCTTCGTACTTGGGTAAGGGGCTTCAAGAAGAACACCTCTGGCCCTTATCTTCCAAGTGAGAAGATGAGGGCGTATCTTTTTCCCCAGGCATCAGCTGAGGCAGTGATTCCCCAGCCTCAAGAGGAGATCCTTCAAGATAAAGTCCAGGTGGACGAGGAAGTCGCAGATGCGATGCAAGACATCCAGTTGTGTGACAGGATGTCTGACCTGGACGAACGTTTGGAAGAAGACCTCCTGGCAGAAGGTCAGGATCAAGTTCAAACCCCGGATGTCGTAGAGGATGAGGTCGACGAGGTGTCGGCTACTCCGGTTCAGATGCCGGAGCCTATCCCCTCAACATCGGCTGGCCTCCCAGTAGAACTGGGACAGGCCCTCTCTTCGATTGTTGGAATGATCCAACAAATGCAGAAGGAGAATCAGGAGAAGGCGGATGCAATGGAACTGCGTATGCAGTCCCTGGCAGAATCACATGGGCCCCGGAAAAGGCTCAATGTGAAAGACCTTCCCATATGCTCAGATGCTAACCCATGGAGGTATGCTGAGCACATGCCGATGACGACTGGAAAGATCGTCATCTAGGATAAGCTGGGTTCAGTTCCCCTAGAGGAGGTAGAATTCTGGCCCAGCAAGGCATCATATCCGGACTGCTATGTCCGGCTGAGAAAAGAACCAGCTTCAAGGGAGGAGACAGAGCCGAAGGAGGTCATTATTATGGACCACGCTAAGGCTCAAGCCCTACTTTCATCCTCGATGAAAGAGAGGGGCTTCTCGAATTCGAAGGTAGCTGCATTGAGCAAGAAGCTCCCTTCGTTTGTGTCCTCTCCTGATAGAGCCTTCCCCTTTTTACAGAAAGGGTTTGCGGCTGTCCTAAAGGCAGTCGAGGCCGGCAAGCCTTGCCCCTCCCTGGAGGAGTGTAAACCCTTGTCGCTGGCCCTACCTATGGACCACGAAGACTGGAAGGAGGTCCATCTG
The DNA here is from genome assembly GCF_036898095.1 of Palaemon carinicauda. Taxonomy (NCBI): domain Eukaryota; kingdom Metazoa; phylum Arthropoda; class Malacostraca; order Decapoda; family Palaemonidae; genus Palaemon; species Palaemon carinicauda. Next base: position 20,990,251 of record NC_090729.1, on the reverse strand, counting down.
ACATTCTCAGTGGGAAAGTTGGAGGCTGATATTGCCGGACGGCAATTCGGCGAGGACCTCCCCAAGCTGTCCGAATCTCTTTTACGAAGAGAGTTCGAGACAAAAGAAAGACTGGCTGCCTCAATGTCTCATCAGACTACTCTCGAGACGATGGCAAGTGACCCCAAGGTCCATGAAATGTTCATGGTAGTGGCTAAGTCTCACTTAGCCACAGTGACGAAGGACCTTTATAGCTTCGTCAAGGCAAGGAGAGCTTGCAGGGAGTTCGTGTTCACCGGGGCTTCGGTGAGACACGAGCCAAGGAAGTTAATCTCCTCCAACATTTGGGGAAAAGACCTTTTCCCTACCGATGTGGTCAAAGAGGTTGTTGATAAGGCCGCCGTGGAGAATAGAAACCTTCTCCAGAAGTGGGGCCTGGCTATCAAAAGAAAATCTTCCCCGGATGAGGGTCCTCAACCAAAGAGGAAGAATATGAAGACTAGGCTACCATTTCGGCCAGCCAAGCCTTATAGACAGCAACAGCAACTGCAATTGCCTTTGCCTCCAGTGCCCCAGATGGTGGCACAAACCCCGACTGCCTTTCAGTGGGTACCCCAGGCTGTGCCAGGTCAGTCAACCACATTCGCCCCAACGTTCAAAGGACAGTCTTCTTCCTTTCGTGTAAAACCTAGAGGAGCAGCCAGAGGCTCGTCTAGGCGCCCCTCAAGGGGAAGGGGATTCAGAGGTGGTCGTGGTCAGGGAGGCAAGACCTCAGGACGGCAGTCCAAGTGAAATGATACCGGTAGGAGGGAGACTGATGAAATTTTGGGATCGCTGGACCTTCGATCCCTGGGCCCAAAGCCTACTCAAGAATGGACTGGGTTGGAGCTGGTACAGCACTCCACCCCCATGCCTTCGGTTTTTCCAACACTCCACCCCCATTTTGGAGGAGTACGTTCAAGAACTGTTGGAGAAAAATGTGATCCGAAAGGTGAAGTCCATCAAATTCCAAGGGAGGCTGTTTTGTGTTCCCAAGAAAGACTTGGAAAAGCTCAGAGTCATTCTGGACTTGTCACCACTCAACAAGTTCATAGTGAATTGCAAATTCAAGATGCTAACACTGCAACACATAAGGACCTTACTGCCCAAGAGGGCATACTCAGTCTCTATAGACTTGTCAGACGCCTATTGGCACATTCCAATCAGCCGTCGACTCTCCCCCTACCTAGGGTTCAGGCTACAACGGAAACTGTACGCCTTCAGAGCCATGCCATTCGGGCTAAACATAGCCCCAAGGATTTTCACGAAGCTTGCGAGCGCAGCTCTCAAACAATTACGCCTAAAGGGAATTCAGGTAGTAGCCTACCTGGACGACTGGCTGGTGTGGGCAGCATCCGAGACCGAATGCTTGCAAGCTTCCAGTCAGGTGATCCAGTTCCTAGAGTACCTAGGCTTCAAGATCAACAAGAAAAAGTCTCGACTTTCTCCATCCCAAAAGTTCCAGTGGCTGGGAATCCACTGGGACCTTTTGTCACACAGTTTCTCCATCCCAATGAAGAAAAGGAAGGAGATAGCGGGCTCTGTCAAGAGACTTCTAGATTCCGAAAGGATATCAAGACGCGAACAGGAGAGGGTACTAGGCTCTCTCCAGTTTGCTTCAGTGACAGACCTAGTGCTAAGAGCACAGCTAAAGGATGCAACCGGAGTTTGGAGAAGGTATGCATCAAACGCGCGAAGAGACCTGAGAAGACCAGTGCCGCCTCGGCTACGTACTCTTCTCAGACCTTGGTCCCAAGCCAGACATCTAAAGAAGTCTGTTCTTCTTCAGCCACCTCCCCCGTCGATGACGATTCACTCAGACGCCTCAAAGGAGGGATGGGGAGGTCACTCTCATCGGAAAAAAGTCCAGGGGACTTGGTCCAAGCTATTCAGGACCTTTCATATAAACTTTCTAGAAGCTATGGCAGTGCTCCTTACCTTAAAGAAAGTCTCCCCGCGTCACTCGATCCACATAAGATTGGTGACAGACAGCGAGGTGGTTGTGAGATGCTTGAATCGACAAGGGTCGAGGTCACCACCTCTCAACCAAGTGATGTTAGCCATTTTCCGATTGGCGGAAAAGAAGAAGTGGTACCTGTCGGCAGTTCACCTTCAAGGAGTCCGCAATGTGACAGCGGACGCTCTATCCAGGTTCACACCGATAGAGTCGGAATGGTCCTTAGACGCAGGATCATTTTCCTTCATTCTGAATCAAGTCCCAGAACTGCAAATAGACCTCTTTGCGACGAAAGACAACAAGAAGTTGCCCCTGTACGTGTCCCTGTACGAGGACCCCTTAGCGGAAGCAGTGGACGCAATGTCCCTCGACTGGAACAGATGGTCCAGGATTTATCTGTTCCCTCCTCACAACCTTCTGTTGAGGGTCCTCAACAAACTGAGATCCTTCAAGGGGGTAGCGGCAATAGTGGCCCACAAGTGGGCGAACAGCATGTGGTTCCCCTTGGCGTTGGAACTACAGATGAAGTTCGTGCCACTACCACATCCAGTTCTGACCCAGCGAGTCCAGAAGTCGACTGTCTGCGCTTCATTACAGAAAACCCAGACCCTGCAGCTCATGATTTTCTCGCCCTAGCGGTGAGAAAGCGCTTCGGGATTTCGAAAGCCAGCATAGACTTCCTAGAGGAATACAAGTGCAAATCGACTAGAAGGCAATATGAGTCATCTTGGAGAAAATGGGTGGCCTTTGTAAAGGCAAAGAATCCGCAGGAGATCTCAACAGATTTCTGCTTATCTTTCTTCATCCACTTCCATGGCCAAGGATTGGCAGCTAACACGATTTCAGTGTGTAAATCGGCTTTGATGAGACCCATTTTATTTGCCTTCCAGATCGACCTAGGTAACGAGATCTTTAATAAAGTTCCGAAAGCCTGCGCTAGGCTCAGACCTTCAGCACCTCCAAAGCCCATCTCATGGTCTTTAGACAAAGTTCTTCATTTCGCCTCCTTGTTGAGCAATGAAGAATGTGCGTTAAAGGATTTGACGCAAAAAAGTTATTTTCCTATTTGCACTCGCGTCCGGGGCCAGGGTTAGTGAGATCGTAGCCCTCTCGAGAGAGGCAGGTCGTGTTCAGTTCCTGGATGGGGGGGAGCTGAACCTGTTTCCGGATCCTACGTTTCTCGCCAAGAATGAGTTACCCACCAACAGGTGGGGTCCCTGGAGAATCTGTCCTCTGAAAGAAGATGCATCTCTATGTCCAGTAGAATGCCTAAAGGTCTATCTTCGTAGAACTTCAGACTTCAAGGGTAGTCATCTATTCAGGGGAGAAACATCAGGCTCAAATTTATCTCTGAATCAACTCAGAGCGAAAATGACATATTTTATTCGCAGAGCGGATCCTGACAGTACACCCGCAGGTCACGATCCGAGGAAAGTTGCCTCATCCCTAAATTTCTTTAATTGTATGGATTTTGAACATCTCCGTTCATACACGGGCTGGAAGTCTTCCAGGGTGTTCTTTCGCCACTATGCGAAGCAAGTAGAGGAACTTAAGAGATCTGTGGTAGCAGTGGGTCGTGTAGTTAACCCTACTGTTTAACTCTGCGAGGAACAGTGGTCTTAATTGGGACGATTAAGTCCAGGGTGAGTGTGTAGGTACATACTGTACTACAAACTAAATGAGGGCACCAAGTGCCCATATAGACTGTTCCTTCCTTCAAAGGTGAACCTTGCATAAGTTCAGACATGTGTGCCAAGCGTTTCTAACGCTAATGTGATTGATTTGTAATACAGATTTTTTATGACTTGATACCTTGGTATCTCATTAAAGTGGTGTTTAATGGTTTTTCTTTCAGATAAACAAGTTCTGTTTACTATCATACTTATGCTTAAAGTTTTGGGTTACCCTCTTTTATATAGATATATATATATTTGTTGTTAACCTGTCTGTTTATTATCTGTCAATAAACTTGTTCTTGAGAACCTTGCGTCTCTTTCACCTGTGTCAATTTATTGGTATAATTGAGCATTTTAATTCTATGTATCTTATCTGGGATAATTCTGATAGAATTGTTCTGTTTTGCAAGCTATGTTGCATTGGTTTATGTAAGTCCCCTAATGGGAGGACTCCGTCCCATAAAGGGAAGAGGGCGGTTTTATTAGTTTCTTCCTATGCGGATATAAACCTTTGTCCAATACAAGTATTGTGCGGATGACTGGTCAATATATTGACGCAGTGGTTCTATACAAACTATGCTTTACTTAATATAGGGCGAGACCACTATATTAGCTTGCCTGGTATTCATACATAGATATATGTACTCTTCGAGACTTTCCAGAGTCTAGTAGGACTCTTCCCTGTAGGGGGCAGGAAGCTCTAACATAGTTTATAGTTAGTTGAAAAGATGTATAACGGTAACATCTTAGGTCTCTAGGTCTAGTCGACCGGGAATAAATATCTCCAGGGAGTACGGCACGTTCTGAGAATCCACAGATACAGTAATGCTCTGGTACACTTCCATCAGGACGACATGGCTTGAGCCCAAAAAACGGATTTTGAGCGAAGCAAAAAATCTATTTTTGGCTGAGATAGCCATGTCGTCCTGATGGACCCGCCCTTGCCTTTCTAAGAAAGGGCTGTAGGACCCCTCCCTACATACAGTATCTGTAGCACCTCGTGTACGCTACAAGGAATACAGATGGCGCCAGGATTGGCGCCAGGCACGCATACGAATCGGGGGATAGGGAAGCCTTGGGAGCGGCTCCCCTTTTTCTTTCCCGAATTCGTATCTCGTCAATCTCCCTCCTACGAGACGAATCTCTGTTCAGGTCGTAGATTGCCATGTGACGTGTCTAGAATACGTCCTCTGATATGTCGCGATATCCCTTTCACGAGGGATACTCGCTCCAGGAGTTAGAATTCTGGTACCTTAAGGTAAATTCTCTGGGAATATCGCCGTAGTTGTAATATACCCTAGGAAGCTACCCTATAGGAACTTCCATCAGGACGACATGGCTATCTCACCCAAAAATAGATTTTTCGCTTCGCTCAAAATCCGTTATATATATATATATATATATATATATATATATATATATATATATATATATATATATATATATATATATATATATATATATATATATATATATATATATATATATATATATATATGTTTGTGTGTGCGTGTGTGTGTGTGTGCGTGTGTGTGTGTGTATTCCAAACTTCTAATTTTACCACGATAAAGATAGGGTATATGGTCACCAGTATCTTTCATCCTGTTGTTCATTGTTAATGTACAGTAAATCATCCTGTGGTTTCACACCATATGTTAACGCTGCTTCGTTGAAATCTCAATCTTGGTAATAGTCTATTATTCATGAACAAGCCTTCAAAAGACGTATTTGCTATGCTATGCGAATCTCCTTTGATATCACACTTTGGTCCAAATAGGGAATTAGGACAAACAGCATATGAAGGCACAGTGAGTTGACGTCTTTGATGTCTCATGTTGGGAAGTGGTGTTTATGAGTGGTGATCTAGAGTTGCTTCTATTCATGGTATTCTGCTCTCCTCTGTGAAGACTAATAAGGTATATACAAAGAGAGAGAGAGAGAGAGAGAGAGAGAGAGAGAGAGAGAGAGAGAGAGAGAGAGAGAGAGAGAGAGGGGGGGGGGGGTAAAAAATAAGAAAGCATCTTTACCTGCATTTCCTCCCGGAACTGTAGTAAGTTAAATTGTTTTACAGTTCAGTGATATTTCTAGGGATTTCCAATGGTAGAGGAACAGTTTTTATTATTATTATTTTTTTTTTTTTTTTACAATATAGTTTCCGTGAGGTGTTTAAGAAAAAATCATAGAAATAATCCTGGTCCAAGCTGCCTAAATCTTTGCTCACAAGACAACCCTGATTCACGTTTAAGTTTTTTATTACTAGAAAAAAACTGAAATTACATTATTTGTATGATATATCTTTTTCATGGATTTATCGGATATTTGTAGTTTCATGCAACGTTGAAAACTTTATTTTGAAAAATATCGAAGTAAAAACATGTTAATATAGAATAAATCTGCGTGCATTTTAAAATTTAGTCGTGTTCACCTCTTTTCAATAATAAAACATGCTAAAACACAAGATTCTGCTGGTTCTTCTGTTAATTGATTTGAATATGACTAGTTAACCGACAACTATTATACTGTAAAGTAAACACATTCCGCAAAGAAAACCTGTCAAAAAGCGAGCTCTAACTTCCACATATTTCTTAAAGAGAAACTTCAAAACTAAAAATTTGGAACAGCTGGTTCCTCGGATAAGGAGCGAAGAATAAGTTTGAGACCCGACAGAAGTTTTATAATTTCGAATTCAACGCAGCGTTTCCTGCTATATGAACTGAGTAGTTTTTAAGATAATTTAATTTTAAAAAATAGGAAATAAAAATATTTAGAAAAATGGTAATTAGGAATCAAACAAAATAATTGATTCCCAAAAAGACATACAGTTTCATATGTACATTTGAATTATAAATATATATATATATATATATATATATATATATATATATATATATATATATATATATATATATATACATACATAAATACATACATATATACAGTATATATATATATATATATATATATATATATATATATATATATATATATATATATATATATATATATATATATATATATATATATATATATATATATATATATATATACTTATACATATATACACACACACACACACACACACACATATATATATATATATATATATATATATATATATATATATACATATATATATATATATATATATATATATACTTATACATATATATATATATATATATATATATATATATATATATATATATATATATATATACTTTATATATATATATATATATATATATATATATATATATATATATATATATATATATATATATATATATATACATATATATATATATATATATATATATATATATATATATATATATATATATATATATATATATATATATATATATATATATATATATATACAGATAAACCTTTTATGAAGCTGATAAGTTGGATATAAGATTTCGCAATCCCAAAAGGATATTTTTTCCCATTCTTTTTGAATGATGTGTTTGCGCAGAAACTGATATATTGTATGTTTCACGCTATAGATTCTTTGTTTATTATATTTTATTTC
>NC_090729.1:20973065-20975565 GCF_036898095.1 Palaemon carinicauda | reverse complement strand
GTTCGTTATACAATCTTTTTATTATTGGAGATCTTTTATTTGGCCACATATAACCTTCACGCAATAGTTTTTACCTATTCATTATGCATTATACTTATCCTGATACAATACTCAGCATACTACTCCTGGCGCTAACTTCAGTTGATAGCTACTGGTACTGCTCTTTGGCTATTCTTCTTGATACAAGAATAGACTCCATAGCTATCATAATAACTTCTTCAAACCAATAAAATGTTGTTTAAACTCGCAAAGTAACCTAACCATCGACTTATTTTGACTTTGAGTTAAGGCTCTTTGCCCCAAGCACACACTCAAATACTTTCAGGCTACTATATATCTTTTTTTTTTTATAGTTTTTAAACAGTTTGTAGGATATACAAAGCAACCTTTTGTAATCCATTCTCTTTGCAAGACCAAAATGCACGAAATAAAGTGTTCCATATTTTTTACTTTTCTTTACTCCTTTTAATTTCTTCTTTATTGTCGTAAACATATCTTTAATTATTTTTTTTTCCATTATTTTCCTCATCCTTCCTTGTTCTGCTTTCAAAAAACAAGATCCTTGAAGATATTCTTGAAGCCCCAATACATTAGCTGTATCAAACAATAGTATGCTATAAATTCCCTTCCAAACATAAATCACAAATGTCATACGCATCATTTATGAAATAGCCATAATTCACGGTAATTTATTTCAAACAAAAAAGCTACGACGAAAATCAAACAGATTTATTTCGATTCTCGGGGAAATTTATTTAGTGATGGAATTCGGAGCAGGAAATACCTTATTTATGTATCTTATTTGAGAGACTAGGTATTGAATTTTAGTCCAAATTATTATAGGGTTACTTCATTTATCATGTCAAGTAACATTAATCACGCCATATGACAAGAGCCAGGGAAGGTATATTTATCATATTAATATGAATATTCTTCGTAGACTTTGGAGCTTTAATTGTTTATTGATATATCTCCCTAAATGAAGACACGCTTTCAATATATTGAGCAAGAGTATAGAATAAACGCAATCGTCCGAAGAATCAAACTTGAGTCAAGGATTTACAAAGGGATAACGATTTTTGTTCATATAAAATTTATTCCATAAGTCCCTCCAATACCGTCATTTCGCAAAGCAGATGTATATTCTAAATTACTGGGTGCTTTTATTCCTATCTTGTAATACACTGAATTCAACGTCATATCAACCAAACATATTATGATCTTTAAAAATTCATATCCCTATTTTTTTTTTTTTTTACAATACCATTTCATATTCCTCTTTCCATGTAAACCAAAATGTAAATCATGAATAGATGCATAATTTCCAGGCCAGCCGTGGTCAGATGCAGATAACGTGTTATTGAATTGCATAGCTGACGTGTCAGTATGGCACAGTAACTGACACTTCCCGTTAAAAGGCCAGCGTTTTTTTTTTTTTAAAGATATCAGTGGTGGTATTGAGAGGTGAGAAGTTCTGTTCTGACCTCTTGGAACACATAAAATAAATATTGTTTGGATGAACACATTGAAAAAAATATCAATATTTCCAGGCTATGACAATGTGATTTAGATTACAGCAATCTAATAAAAACTTGATTAACAACTGGTTCAGTAGCTGAATTTCACAATACTCTAAACTTTAACTATTTTGATTACTCGTGAATCAGGTTATGATTCTTAAAGTGAATGGAACTGAGACAGATGGAACAATGAATACGTGTATATTATAGTTGGTGGAAGAATAGGAAGGGTTGTTGATATATAATCACTATCTGAAAATGGTCTAGTAATGAAAATATCTTAAGCCTAGGGTTTATATTTAGACGGCACATCATCATCATTACATCATATATCGTAATGCTGAGAATTTGGAATGTTTCCAATGTGTTGGAATAGATTTTCCATAGCCTATTGGGGAGATTATACTTCCGATAATACGGGATGGGTAACTGAAACTCACTTATGCCCACTTTTCATTCCAATCTTTATGGTTTTTCATCCTAAGCGATGCACTGCCAATCCTGACTATTGATGAATTCTCGGAAATTTCTATCAAAACTTAATGTTTAATCAAAGTTTTCAGTTTTGATAAAAACGTAGTGAAGTAATATTTAGTGCATCTCTATGAAATCAAATCGTAGCTTGAATACAATGAAGAAAACTAAAATATTTACAAGTAATCTAGTATTGCTATTTTATTCTTTTTCACTACCTTCCGAAAGTCATTTCACCTCACTCATCAAAGCGAACATTTATTAATATGGAAATAATTAGAAAAACCTATGTAATTGCATACCATCGTGGTAGGTTTAAGTTTCCTCTATAGTATTAGATGTACTTTTAAGATTCAGGGGGATTTTAGTTTTTTGGTTATTTTTGTTGCATAAAACGTGAATTAATTGTGGAAGATGTAAACTAGATTAATGTCCTCTAATTTAAGTATTGTCGTCGAAAACTGACACCTGAACTTTATAACACAGCAATTATTTATAGAATTTCA
>NC_090729.1:20960565-20963065 GCF_036898095.1 Palaemon carinicauda | reverse complement strand
CATGGGGATTTGCTAGTCTCAATTCTAGAAACCGCTTGGTCATGAAACTTACTTTAAGTGTTATCGTGCTTCTGAGCTTTAATAAGGTTATCTCTACTCATAACATTTTGTGCTTCAAAATTTACAGAAGTGACTTTAGATTCATTCGAAATAGATTTCTGGCTACGTGTGACAACACAAGAAGGATTTACAGAGGAATCGGGATCAGGTTCAATGTTTTCACCTGCAGGTTTTTCCATTATAATGACATTGGGAAATACCAAACGTCCTGCAAGATCATTAGCCAATAATAAAGTTACACCTTTTACTGGAAATTTAATATCTCTTATGCCTACCAGACAATCAAGATGAAAATTAGCAAGGGGAACTTTAGATATTTTTAAAAGGTCTTTCACGAGAACATATTCATTAGTTACGTTAAATTTAATATTTAGGAGAGCATTTCTCAAAATTAAAATTAGCGAAGCCCCTGTGTCACGAAGTATCCTGACTTTATACTTATCCCCATCAGAGTTCAAAAATACAGTTCCATCAAAAGTAAAATCATCAAATAGATTTACATGCTTTTCAAAATGGATATGGAAGACAGGCTTAATCTGACCATCTGTTTTACCTTTAAAGTTAAGAAAAGGGTTAAATGGGTTCTGAAAAGGCAAGAAAGTTTTACATTACGGATCTGGACAGTTTTTAATTGTGTGACCGTCTTTCTTACAATAACTACAACGAACATTAGACGCTTTTGCCATATCAGAGTTTCGGAGTTTTTAGATGAAAAAGGTTTTACATTCTGGTCGGTTCTCTTACTGTTGCCAAATTTATGTATTAAAGAGTAAGTGTCTGGTAAAGAAGCTGCCTTTAACAAGTCTTTTTCTTCCCTATCCTCTAAATAAATCATAATGTTCAAAGGAAGCTTTCGTTTAAACTCTTCAAGTACAATCAAATTTTCTAATTAGCAAAAGTACTTACTTCAGTAGATTTTACCCATTTCCTAAACTTCCTCAATTTCTCTGAAGCGAATTCTACATAGGTTTGAGTTGTGAACTTAGTTTTGTTACGAAAGGTCTGACAATATCCCTCGACAGAGATTGACAAATCTGTGGTATTTTCGAGAGGTCTACAAACTTTCGCAGCTTTCCCTGTTAATTTCGGCTTTAATAGCCAAATCCACTGATCGCATGGCCAATCCAAATGCAAGGCAGTCTCTTCAAAAGTCTTAAAATAATCTTCAGGGTCATAATCTGTGAATGTGGGAACCAAATTAATGTTTTTTGCCAAATCAAAGGGTTTTTCCTGAGATTCCAATACCGAAATTTCATGTTCCTTATTCTCTCTAGAAAGCTTTGCTTTTTCTTGTTCAAATTTAAGTGCTAATGACGCTTCATAGTCCATTTTTTCTTTCTCTCTCTCAGAAGCTAACTGAATTTTAGCTTTTTCCATCTCGAATTCTAATTCAAGTTTTGACATTTGTCTCCCTGACTCTAACTGTTTCTCTTAGGCTTGTTTCTCCAACAATGCAAATCATCTAACTGATTCTAACCTTTGAGCTTCCGCTAATCTCTTAGATTCTAATTTATGTGCCGCAAGTTTCTCGCGTTAAAGGGAAATGTGCTCATATTCTAACTGCTGCTCGTGGGCTAGTACTGCTGGTTCACGAGTTATATACTGTCTAGCTTCATTGTCTAGTTTACCCACACGCATATAATGCTCAAGAATCCGGTTGCGAATTTCATTCTTCCACATTCTACTCTTAGTTGCAACTGACAAATGACTTGCTAACTCGAGAAGCTTTAGTTTCTTAGCATTTGAGATACTAGCTAACTCAGCAGAGGGATCCACAGCAAACTTCTGAACGTTAAATTGAGCCATGGTTAAAGTTAAAGAAAACTTCCTTTAGTAAAAAATGTAATTCCTGTTTTACAATTCTAATAGACTAACACGTTCCTGCTGCCATTCAGGTAAATGCATCACAAATCATAATACAAAATTATCACGTTAGCGAGTTTATAGTTTCCTGACAAAATTAATCAAAAAGCATTACAAGTAATAAGATTATTTTAGGGTTTTTAGGGAAAAGGGACAGTCCCGATTTGAAAGCAAAAGGTATTAAAGAACACGAGGAAGTGAAAACAATTTTTACATTCCCGATTCAAGCTGATATTGAGGAACTAAGGAAATGACCCGTTGGTCCTAAGCAAGCGTTATTTATTCCAAACAAATTGAATGATAACTTACAAACTTAGAACGTCAGCGCAGAGAAAAAATAAAGTAAATAGAGGTTTAAACGATTCTTCACCTATTGTCCAAACTACGCGATCCTGGTATCGTCTGACCCAAGAGAAATGACAGCACAAGTCGTAGTTGTAATTATATAAGGACAAAATATGGATAAGAGTTCCGGATAGCTCCCGTGAGTTTCGAGGAGTCGTCGACTCGCTGAGGGTGAAAATGAAAAATATACTACTGCGTTAACATTACCCAAAGAGCAAACCGTCTATAAACA
>NC_090729.1:20943065-20953065 GCF_036898095.1 Palaemon carinicauda | reverse complement strand
TTTGCAGGGCGAGTACCAAACTAAGTGCTTCCTTCTCAATGGTGCTGTAGGACTTTTGATGATGCTTGAACTTAGTGGAGGTGTAGCTGACTGGGTGAAGTATACCGTCTGACTCTTGGAGTAAAACCCCTCCAGCTCACACATCACTAGCATCGATTTGAAGGATAAAAGACTTGTTAAAATCTGGGGATTTAAGAACAGGGTTGTTTATCAGAAACAGATTTAAGGCTCCAAAAGAGGCTTGGCATTCTTCAGACCAAATGAATTTAACTTTGGGACTGGTTAGAGATGTTAAAGGGGCAGCAACTGAAGAAAAGTTCTTACAGAATATCCTGGAGTATGAGGATAACCCTAAGAATCTTTGTAAGGACTTTCTGGTGGTCGGAACAGGGTACTCAAGAACAGCTTCTACATTGGCAGTTTTTGGTTGAACATTACCATCGCCAACAATATGGGCCAAATAGGTAACAGTAGCTTTACAAAATACAGATTTTTTAAGATTTATGGTTAATCTAGACTTTTCTAACCCACGGAACGAACACTTGGGCCTATTCACGTGTTCTTTCTAAGTATGTCTAGTGACTATTCTATCATCAAGGTAATAATTAACACCTTCCAAATCTTGGATGATGAAGTTCACAAGGCACTGAAAGGTAGGTGGTGCGTTGAAAAGGCCAAAAGGCATGACCTCGTACTGAAAGAGTCCAAAGGGTGTAATGAAGGCAGATATTAACCTAGCTCTTTCAGTTAATCCTATCTGACAATAGCCCTTTAAGAGGTCTATCTTCATTACAAACTTGTCTTGTCCTATTGATTCGATTAAATCATCAATGAGTGGCAAAGAGTAGGAATCTTTAATGGTGACATTATTAATCTTTCTTTAGTCCGTACAAAATTTGTAGCTACCGTCCTCTTTTAGAATTAGGATGCAAGGTGTAGCCCATGGTGATTTACTCGGTCTTGCTAGACCATGCCGGAGAAGATATTCGACTTTCTCCTTCACTTTGCTCTTCTTCTCAGGACCCACACGATAGGACTGCTGACGAGTGGGTGTTGTACCAGGAACCAGCTCGATGTCATGTAGCAGCAAATAATTTTTCCTGGGAAAATCATTAAAGAGAGTTGAATGGCTAGAGATTACATTCTTTAAGTCTTGCGGCAGCCAAGGACAGAGGTGGCTCAAAAATAGATCCAGGTTATTTGGAACCTCTGTATTGGTTTATGGCATGGAGGAAGCAATAAGGTATTCCAATGAATTGTCCTCTCCTGGTGTCTCTACCTTTAAATTAAAATTAACAACCGCCTCACTAGAACCATTTCCAGTTTCCCTAGAGTGATAAGCCTTCCGTAAATTAACATAAATTATCTGAGTGGGTTTTCTACGATCTGCAGTTCTGATAATATAGGTATTATTGTTTACAATTTTTTATGATGGGATAGGGCCCACAAAACTTAGCTTTAAGAGGTGACTCAGGGACAGGAAGGTAGGCTAACACAAGGTCATTAGGTTTAAATTTTCTGACTTTACAAGCTTTATCATAGTTTCTCCTCATTAAGATCTGTAGACCCCTTAATTTATCCCCAGCAATTTTCCTAGCCTGCATTAATGTGCTTTTAAGTTTATTCATATATTGTTGAATGGTTTGGCTAGACTCAGAAGGGATGTTCAACCATTCCTCTTTAATTACTGAAAGAGGTCCTCTAACTGACCTACCAAACAATATCTCGTAGGGTGAAAACCCAAGGGACTCATGGGGAACTTCCCTGATAGCAAATAGAAGAAAATCAATGCCCTCATCCCACTCAAGTTGACTTTAAACACAAAATTTCGAAAGCATACTCTTGAAAGGTTGGTGCCAACACTCGAGGGCACCCTGAGACTCTGGGTGATAGGCAGAAGACAAAGTTTGTTTAATATTTAGTTCTTTAAGTACCTGGACAAAAAGGTCACTAGTGAAATCTGAACCTCGATCACTTTGTATTTCCTTTGGGATACCGAATATCTTGAAAACTTTCAGCAAAGAATTAGCAATGTTCTTATCAGAAACGTTACGAAGAGGGATGGCAATAGGTTTTGGGGTCGTAGGACATACTATAGTGAGCAAGTATTGATTACCTTTCTTGGTTTTTGGTAAAAGATCAACGTTATCTACAATTATCTTACTAAAAGGTTCATCAGGGACTAAGATCGGTTGTAAAGGTGCCTTGGGTATTACCGGGTTAAGTTTTCCAGATATCTGACATACATGACAAGTGCGAAAAAATTCTTCTACATCCTTTTTCATATTAGGCCAAAAGAAACAATTCAAAATCTTACAATAGGTCTTTTGAATACCTAAATGTCCTCCATAGTCATCATGAGCTATTTCCATTACAGAATTTCTAACAGAAAGAGGTAGCACAATTTGTTGCTTTTCGCTCCAGGTGTCTTCACCAGATCTCTTCGGGGAACGGAAAAACCTCATTAACAAATCATATTCAAAGTAAAAACATGGGGATTTGCTAGTCTCAATTCTAGAAACCGCTTGGTCATGAAACTTACTTTAAGTGTTATCGTGCTTCTGAGCTTTAATAAGGTTATCTCTACTCATAAAATTTTGTGCTTCAAAATTTACAGAAGTGACTTTAGATTCATTCGAAATAGATTTCTGGCTACGTGTGACAACACAAGAAGGATTTACAGAGGAATCGGGATCAGGTTCAATGTTTTCACCTGCAGGTTTTTCCATTATAATGACATTGGGAAATACCAAACGTCCTGCAAGATCATTAGCCAATAATAAAGTTACACCTTTTACTGGAAATTTAATATCTCTTATGCCTACCAGACAATCAAGATGAAAATTAGCAAGGGGAACTTTAGATATTTTTAAAAGGTCTTTCACGAGAACATATTCATTAGTTACGTTAAATTTAATATTTAGGAGAGCATTTCTCAAAATTAGAATTAGCGAAGCCCCTGTGTCACGAAGTATCCTGACTTTATACTTATCCCCATCAGAGTTCAAAAATACAGTTCCATCAAAAGTAAAATCATCAAATAGATTTACATGCTTTTTAAAATGGATATGGAAGACAGGCTTAATCTGACCATCTGTTTTACCTTTAAAGTTAAGAAAAGGGTTAAATGGGTTCTGAAAAGGCAAGAAAGTTTTACATTACGGATCTGGACAGTTTTTAATTGTGTGACCGTCTCTCTTACAATAACTACAACGAACATTAGACGCTTTTGCCATATCAGAGTTTCGGAGTTTTTAGATGAAAAAGGTTTTACATTCTGGTCGGTTCTCTTACTGTTGCCAAATTTATGTATTAAAGAGTAAGTGTCTGGTAAAGAAGCTGCCTTTAACAAGTCTTTTTCTTCCCTATCCTCTAAATAAATCATAATGTTCAAAGGAAGCTTTCGTTTAAACTCTTCAAGTACAATCAAATTTTCTAATTAGCAAAAGTACTTACTTCAGTAGATTTTACCCATTTCCTAAACTTCCTCAATTTCTCTGAAGCGAATTCTACATAGGTTTGAGTTGTGAACTTAGTTTTGTTACGAAAGGTCTGACGATATCCCTCGACAGAGATTGACAAATCTGTGGTATTTTCGAGAGGTCTACAAACTTTCGCAGCTTTCCCTGTTAATTTCGGCCTTAATAGCCAAATCCACTGATCGCATGGCCAATCCAAATGCAAGGCAGTCTCTTCAAAAGTCTTAAAATAATCTTCAGGGTCATAATCTGTGAATGTGGGAACCAAATTAATGTTTTTTGCTAAATCAAAGGGTTTCTCCTGAGATTCCAATACCAACATTTCATGTTCCTTATTCTCTCTAGAAAGCTTTGCTTTTTCTTGTTCAAATTTAAGTGCTAATGACGCTTCATAGTCCATTTTTTCTTTCTCTCTCTCAGAAGCTAACTGAATTTTAGCTTTTTCCATCTCGAATTCTAATTCAAGTTTTGACATTTGTCTCCCTGACTCTAACCGTTTCTCTTAGGCTTGTTTCTCCAACAATGCAAATCATCTATCTGATTCTAACCTTTGAGCTTCCGCTAATCTCTTAGATTCTAATTTATGTGCCGCAAATTTCTCGCGTTAAAGGGAAATGTGCTCATATTCTAACTGCTGCTCGTGGGCTAGTACTGCTGGTTCACGAGCTATATACTGTCTAGCTTCATTGTCTAGTTTACCCACACGCATATAATGCTCAAGAATCCGGTATCGAATTTCATTCTTCCACATTCTACTCTTAGTTGCAACTGACAAATGACTTGCTAACTCGAGAAGCTTTAGTTTCTTAGCATTTGAGATACTAGCTAACTCAGCAGAGGGATCCACAGCAAACTTCTGAACGTTAAATTGAGCCATGGTTAAAGTTAAAGAAAACTTCCTTTAGTAAAAAATGTAATTCCTGTTTTACAATTCTAATAGACTAACACGTTCCTGCTGCCATTCAGGTAAATGTATCACAAATCATAATACAAAATTATCACGTTAGCGAGTTTATAGTTTCCTGACAAAATTAATCAAAAAGCATTACAAGTAATAAGATTATTTTAGGGTTTTTAGGGAAAAGGGACAGTCCCGATTTGAAAGCAAAAGGTATTAAAGAACACGAGGAAGTGAAAACAATTTTTACATTTCCGATTCAAGCTGATATTGAGGAACTAAGGAATTGACCCGTTGGTCCTAAGCAAGCGTTATTTATTCCAAACAAATTGAATGATAACTTACAAACTTAGAACGTCAGCGCAGAGAAAAAATAAAGTAAATAGAGGTTTAAACGATTCTTCACCTATTGTCCAAACTACGCGATCCTGGTATCGTCTGACCCAGGAGAAATGACTGCACAAGTCGTAGTTGTAATTATATAAGGACAAAATATGGATAAGAGTTCCGGATAGCTCCCGTGAGTTTCGAGGAGTCGTCGACTCGCTGAGGGTGAAAATGAAAAATATACTACTGCGTTAACATTACCCAAAAGAGCAAACCGTCTATAAACAATAATACGAAAAAGGTTTCACAGCGCACGCATATATTTCATTAACCCTAATAACAGGTATTCAGAATGTTTACATTATATCTTGAGTGAAACGAAAAATATTGAACACTATTTGCAGCGACAATTGTGTAACTGAATGAATCCTCAATACGGTAAACGAGATATATACCGGACAGGCCCCCAGTTTATGTGAAGGCTTCAGAAAATAAAAAGTCACATAAAATAAGTAAGGAAAGGTTTAATTTCAAAACAGAACAAAAATTAACACTTTAATATTTAATATTGAAACAGTTTACATAATTCTGTTAATCCCTCTCTTACCGCAAAAATCAGGAAGCACTCAAACAATACTGCAGTGCAAAAATACCAAAATCCATAAACCTTAATATACTAAATATTAAATATAAGTTACGTTATCAGTTTTACTATGGTTCACTTAAGATTTATATAAAAAACATTAATACATTACAAAAACTGAAGAATAAGAAGACAGCTACTCCAATAGGACACTTATCACAGTAGAGGACCAGGTGAGATAAACTATGCATGAAAGAGGAGGTTCGAAGAAAACTTAAGGAAGGCGGGGAAAACAAAAGCACTTTGAAAACGGGATAACTAAAGATACAGCCAGGGATTTTAAAAACAGCTACAGGAATGAACTGTACATTTCCACAAAAAAAGTAAAATTTGTGCTATTCACAAAACTATGATGCCAATCTGGCAGATGAGTGACAATATATAGATATATATATATATATATATATATATATATATATATATATATATATATATATATATATATATATATATATATATATATATATATATATATATATATATCTTTATCTATATATATATATATATATATATATATATATATATATATATATATATATATATATATATATATATATATATATATATATATATATATATATATATATAAAAATAGGCAAGCCAGGGCGCCAACCACTCATTGAGATACTATCACTAGAGTTATTTGATTCTTTGACTGGCCAGACAGTAATAAAGCGGATCCTTCTCTGGTTACGGCTAATTTTTTCTTTGCCTACACATACACAAATAGTCTGGCTTATCGGATTATGCATTCTCATCTTCCCTCATACATCTGACAACACTCACATTACCAAACAATTCTTATTCACTCAAGTGGCTAATTACAGTACTGTACTTGTTCAGTGGCTACTTTCCTCTTGGTAAGGATAAAAGACTCTTTAGGTATGCTAAGCAGCTCTTCAAGGAGAAAAGCAATCCAAATTCAAACCACTGTTTAGTCTTGGGTAATATCATAACCTTCGTACCATGGTCTTCCACTTTCTTAGGGATGAGTTCTCTGGCTTGAGGGTACAATATTCTATTTTTTCCACTTATTTTTTTGGAATGATGTGTTAGGTAGACTAGAAAGGCCATGGGTGTCTTGTGGTTTATAAAGAGGTTGTCTTTTCCTTATCTGTTTCTTATTCTTTTCAAAACAAAATTACTCTCCTCCCTTCAGTTGAATCGGCTTTCCTGGAGGGTATTTAGCCTTGCATGGTGTATCGCAGGGTTTGGCAACCCTCTGAACACAATGTGGCACTTAATAATTAATACCATTATTTTTACTATCTTGCGTGCCAGTTGTTATCTTTGAGCCCTATATAGTAAAATTTTAATTATAATGGTTCAGTATGTATTGACCATTTTAATTATGTATTTCCCTGAACATGCATAACATAAATATAATAATTTTGTTGCATTTAGTATTCTTTGTAATAAAATTATCTTATAATAAGTTTATACCTCACTATATCAATGACATCACTGACATTACTTCCAAAAGGGTAAAGATTAAATTACAAATGAATATTTGGACATCTTGAGTTATACACAAATCTCAGAGTGATCTATTGTAAGCCGGCTGAAATGGGGGCTAAGGATATGTTTCATGTGTGAGAATAATCTTCTTGATGAACTCTGCATTACATTTTCAGAATGGATTGCCCAATTTTATCCTCAACCATTTTGTAAAGTCCTTATTTTTTCCTACCATAACAGGAGCACCATCTGTTGTAATGGCAAGAAATCTTATCTATGTCTTCCTCTCTGTTCTCATAATGATTAGTGAAAGCCCTTAGTATGTCTTCTTCCTTGGTATTGCCATACGCAGGTTTAAGACAACATAGCTCCTCGTGTACATCTGTGTCACTATACATGGTAAAAACAGCCAAACCGGGAATGCCATCAATAACCACGCTTTCATCCAGGCACACTAAGCACATGTCTACCACTTAAAGTAACCAATTGTTGCTGATTTACATTATCAGCCATTTCATGAATATGTATCACCACGGTTGTAGCTGAGACCTACATGTCTTATCATTGAGATGGAAACTTGTTTGTTTGATATGATTTCAAATATACTCTAGGAAAGCTGTTTTTAAAAATCTGTATCAATAAGTCTTTCCATACTTAGCAATAAACAAAGCTAGTTTGTAACTGGCTCCACTTTCACGGTTTTTCCTAGCATTCAACATTTTGAACACATTACTTTTTTCTCATGGCGGGTTACTGATTTCTTAATCACCTCAACTTTCTCAGCACTATCCTCTTTTGTTTCGGAGTGTGGTTTAAGACTTTGTGCAACATATGACACTTACGAAGCAGAGAGCACACGTAGCTCGATCATTCTGTTTATTAAATCCAATCATTTGCCCATGATGACTGAAATAATCCGACATAAAGCTTGATTATTAACGAATTAGCTATGTTGACAATAAACTAGAAAGATTCAGTGAAACAGCAGGAACAATACTCAGGTAAGTCAATCAAGATCTCTATGAATTATAAAAGGGACCATACTGCGGTAGTCATTCTGGCATGATCGAGGAACATACTTGATCCTGCACAATCGTATCAATGCTGACCGGCGCCTATCATAGGGAAGAAAACAGATAGTTAGAGAGATGGATATATAGATAGATAGATAGATAGATAAATAGATATATAGATAGATAGATAGATAGATGATAATTTAAATCATAAAGTAAATAATGAAAATTATAAAGGTAAAATTAAGTAATGATGCACAATACACATTCTCTCTCTCTCTCTCTCTCTCTCTCTCTCTCTCTCTCTCTCTCTCTCTCTCTCTCTCTCTCTCTCTCTCTCTCTCTCTCTCTCTCAATATTTTTTCGGGATTTTTCCTTTGTTGCTTCAAATAAAACCGTGCCATAAACAAGCACCCCTCGTGCCACATTTGGCACGCGTGCCATAGGTTGCCAACCCCTGGTGTATTGGTTCCTCCACGTTGACCAGTTTTTCTGACTTTTTTCTTCAGTCTTTGTGTTTAATCAATCACTATCTATATTTCTGTACATAATTTTTTTGTTATCACTCTTGTTAATATAGTTTCTAAGAGTGATGTATCTTTTTCGTTACCATTATTTCTTATGCTGTTTGGAGACATTGATCAAAATCCGGGAAGAGTAAGTCCTAGATTTCGTCAATGTCGTCTACTGTATTTCAATATACGTGCTTTTCCTGCAAATATTCAAGATCCTACAGTGGTGTCCAGACAGGACGATATTCTTTTGTGCTTAGAATCTTAGAGTTTTAATATGAGGCACTCATCTGAGATCTTCGGAACTGGTTTTAAGATGCGAATAATTTTGAAACGGGTTGCCATTCCTAGGGCTAGGGGAATGCTGGTGTATATTAGCACTGAGTTCCCTTATTCTCTTAAGTCCTACTATGCTTGTGGATGTCATGAAATTCATGCAATAAAAGTTTGTGAAAAGAATAACCACTTCTATTTGTTTTCGACCTACCGCAATCCAGATATAGATAATTCTATCTTTGATTGTCAACTTAAAATTATGGCTAAGATGAAAGAAGGTGATAGAAAGGCCTCTTTTGTCTTTGTAGGTGATTTCACAACTCGCCATACGGAATGGTTCAATTCTGTTTCTCCTACCGTTCGTCAGGGCGTCAGAGCTTTAGACTTTAGACTGCCTTGGAATCAGGCTGTGAGCAAAGCATAAGTTAAGCTACTCACAGGTCTGGTAGCTGCTTGAACATTGTATACACTGACTCCCCTGTCATTATAACAAGTAAGGTTGGTTCTCCAGATGGGACATCTGATCATGATATGTTTAGATGTTTAGTAGTGAAGACTGAGCAGGCTGTACCTGATGTATCATACTCGTGTAAGATTTCTATGAAATCTCAAACAGACTGGAATAGGATTTTGAGTGATCATGTTGCCTTGAATTGGTCACAATTGTATATTAGTGGTGATCCTGTTGTTCCCTTGAATGAAAATCTAGTCAACATAATGGATAGGCATATCCCTTCTTGTGTGCTGAGGTATCGAGTGAAGGACAAACCATGGTTCAATAATGATTGTAGACGTGCTTATTTCGAAAAGCATGAGACCTCTCATATTTGGAAGAGTAACAGATCAGATTTGACTGTGAATAACTATACTCAACTCAGAACTTTTGCTCAGAAATTTTATGCTTCTACCGATAAGGATTACAATCTAACCATAAAAGAAACCCTTTTTGGTACAACCCAGAAACATTATTGGTGAACTACCCTTAAATTTCACTCTTTGGTGTGATGCAATAGTTCCTATTTTACATAAACTAGGTGACTCGGTCAGTCTAGGTCCAAATAAAAAGACAGCCCTTTTGGCCGATGTGTTTGACATAAAGCAGAGTGATGGGAATCTTAAATTTCCTCATTCTTGTTTTTATGAGGCTAAAAAATACGTTGCTAAGAAAAATTATTTTAAAATGACCAACTTGAAACCCCTACTTCAAGAGACTTTGCAGCAGGTTAGTAAAGAAAATTGGAGTAATGCTGTGAAACACGTGAAAATTTACTAAGAAAGGATTGTGAACTAGACGACGCCGCAGAACACTTACTCGATTCATTCATAATCAATATAGGTTGCTCAGATGATGATGACGACGACGACAATGAGAAGGAAAATTTTATTTAAATATC
>NC_090729.1:20938065-20940565 GCF_036898095.1 Palaemon carinicauda | reverse complement strand
CTCAAGATACAGATTAATACCACATGATGATAAATATGTTATTGTACTTGCGTCCTTTTTCTTTTACTGAAGTTATTAAGCTTAGCAAAATATTTATAAATAGCAAATTTAAAAGTCAAGAGATGAGATTCAGATTAGATTATGACTTGAACGGTACTTCAAGGAATATCAAAGATTAGGTAGGAGAGAGATTACTCATATATAGGATGAGGTAAACATGAATGTAAAACATGCGATGAAACATTTTAAAACCTAGATAAATATTAACTTGATTGGCAGCTGAGAAATTGGGACGTTTCTAGGAAATCTTATTCTCAGGAGAAACTGTCACATAAATGTCGCCACATACATATGATTTGCAAATGTTTCGACATTAAAAAATGTCATCATCATTGCTTACTAAAGTGACGATATAAGTAACAATACAATTTCAAATGAAAAATTACATAAAATAAATAAAGAATTATTAGTAAATACATACAAATTGAATAAAAAAAGCTAACTGTTATGAAAAGGGGGACAGCCGAGGTATTACAACCGAGGTCAGGCCTAAAATAATTTATGTGAAGAGATTCCCCAAATTTTGAGCCACATACTGAAGAACAAGTGTCGATAATTTTAAAATGATCACTACGTAAAACGAACTTACGTATTTTCAAGTGTTCCCTAACAACTGAGTGCGCTGGATTACTGAGAGGTAGACCCGTTCTCCTCAACTTTCTCTTATCTTTTAGATAGCACGGATGATAGCATTCAAAATGTCGAAACGTTTACAATAGATATGTATGTGGCGACATTAGTGTTTCAGTTTCTCCTGATAGGCATCTTTGATAAAATCTTGATATAAAGTTATCAAAACAATTCATGGCATAAACAATGATTCGATAAAGCTAACGAAAAATCCTTCCTTATTTATTACCCCCCCCCCCACCATGACGGTATATTTTCAAGTCTGTTTATGCATTTATCTATTTGTCTATGTATCTGTGGACAGGATTACGTCAAAATTACTCAACAGAATTTTACAAAATTCTCACCACAGATAGATCTTATGTCATGGATGACCCCATCAAATTTTGGAGATAATTCATAGCTGCATTTTACATCTGTATTTGCATCTTTTTGCCATTTCAAAGATAACGTCAAAACAAACTGAAGTATTTTGACGAAATTTCCACCACAGATAAATCTTAGGCCATGAATGACTCTATTAATCTTTGACGGATGTCAGAAGTATCTGATTGCTCTTATTTTAATTAAGCTTTGTTAGAGTACATGAGACATTAATCAAATTGCTCTATGAAAAAATACATGGTAATATCATGTCTTCCTGCCCGTGTTTGTCTGATAGATCATGCAGAGCAATTCATGGCGGTCATAGCAGCATAAATCCATCATGAATGTTGATACCATTTGAAGACCCAGTATTTTTACCTTGTTTGGTGCTAAAATAGCCCTGTTAGTTGTTTTGCAGATTTAAATAATTGGAAAATAAAACGATGCTCGGTGAATCAGTCAGCCCTCCAGAGATTTTTGTTGTTAGGAAGAAGAAGAAGAAGAAGAAGAGGAAGAAGAAGAAGAAGAAGAAGAAGAAGAAGAAGAAGAAGAAGAAGAAGAAGAAGATATTCATACACTTCCATTTGCTTTGGATTTTGAAATCTGTATTTCTAACGAGGGAATATTTCTTAGATCATTCGAACGTCAGATAACTTAAAGGGAATACTTATGAGTACCACACTAAACTCCGTCACTTCTCCCATATTTTGTGTATATTCTCGCTCTTATTTGGTTTCCTACAGTATATCTCACCATTTCTTCTGGTCTCCCAACCCTTCCCCATTGTAACACTTTCAATAATGGAAAGCCAAAAACTAAAGAAAATATAAACTAATAGAATAAAAGCGAAAAATATTCTATGTGACAAAAAGTCTAAGATATTATAAATTGAAAATATAAACAAATCGTTTTGGATTGGCTTACTGTTATGGAAAGTATTCATACATCTACAGAGAGTTTCTGCTTGATGGTTTATTTTTATACGTTTAAATGTATAGCTGTCGACTTTCTTTTTTACTCAAAATAACAAATCGATATTAGACACTGCATTTTCCTTCTCACTATCATTATAAAATAAATAGATTTATTTAAGATCAGGGAGCTTACGTCAGAGGCATTGGGGAAACTATAGATAAGAACATAAACATGAGTTTTGATACACAATTCTTCAATAGGCTGGAGAGATTAAGATATTTAAACAACTTATTTGGCTTTTCAAACTTTAAATGGATCCAAAGAGAAAAGAAAGATATCCTTCAAACTTTGTTCATAATCATTAATTCCTTAGGGAAAACATTAATTTCGATTTTCAGACGAAAATATTATTGGAGGCACATGGATTAATATGTTTTGAAGTATCTGAATATGATTTATTAACATTTAAAAAATCACATGATTTAAATCAAAATGTTAAGAAATATAATTAGTATGTTTTACTGTGTAC
>NC_090729.1:20925565-20930565 GCF_036898095.1 Palaemon carinicauda | reverse complement strand
GGATGTGTACAACATTGGAGATTGTAAGATGGACATCACACGCTTCCAGGACTTTACGAAACCCAAATTGCAAACTAGGGAACATATGATTACTTTCAGCAACATTATAAAGACGTTTTATCAAAAGACGTCCAAAAACCTTAGATAATATGGGAGTTATGGAAATTAGGTGGTAATCAGTTGGACGTGACCTACTACAAACACATCTACATAGTGGAGTAACGTTACCAATTCTCCAAAAGTGTTATAAGCTCCACTTCTTGTTAACTTGCATAAAATAACCGATAACCTTGAAGATAAAATATCTGTAGTCTTTATGAAAAATACATTTAAAGGAATACTGGTATGAAAGTTAATGGATGAAATAGGCAAACGTGTACATTGATTTTATTTACCATATGTCAAGAGTAAAGTAAAAAGTATCCGAGTAAAAAAAAAAAAAAGAATAACACGGCCATGGAAACATTGTAAGGATTTATAATGCAATGAAATATAAATATGACTGTTGTAGGGAAACCTTGATACGCCTGTATTCATCGTTTTTATTCCACCTGTAATGGACTACGTATAGTTCATTTGAATGCATGAACAATTTCTAAAACACTAGAAGTATTTAATGTGCACAACCAACTGTATTGACAAAGAAATGCATTTTTTTATGACAAAAATACATAACAGATTTTGGTTATTATATAATAAAGTTACTCATCTTATTAGTAGTGATTGTAATGAAGGGAATTGACAAAGGACAAGTACCTCTCCATACATAACATGTATGCATATATACAAGTGTTATCAATATCCGACTTCTAGGTGCTATTCAGTTTACATGGCTACTTTGAAGCCTTAGTTTCCGTTGTTTATAAATAAAGAAATCTTCCTTTTGCAAAGCATGAATCTAACATATGTACGCAGATTCACGGGGACGGCGCACTGGCCCTAGAAGATAAAGTGGATTGAAGAATTTCTTAGATATATATATGGAATCAATAGACAAAATTTATTTCGTTTAAAAGAGATATGTTCGGCTTCATGTTAAATTCTAAAACATGATGTGGAGGCTTATATTCTTTCAATTGTGCATAGCCGATAAGTGCTATCATATAGGGTATTAAAATACTGAAATAATAACTACAAACGCATAATTACATTATTTTCATCCTGTGTGCATTATGCGAATTGTGAAATTATACATGGATAGCGAAGAGGTATAGATTTTATCAGATTTTATTGGTCCATAAATCTTTTTACGATATCTTCAATACTGATAATATTTTTCCTTCATCCGAGGCAGAGTTTAAATATTTTCATGGCGATATGCTTATGGTAAAAGAACAACAGCTGCATCGTCTCCTTCGTCGGAAATTTATCGGAAAAATAATTTCAACGATATATTTTGAGTGTAATATCCTTATTGTCAAAAGGAAGGGTCGTTGTTGTCCCTAAAACCAAGGAATATTGCCTCCTTATTTCAATGCATCCTCTATCGGTGTAACTATCATGACAATTTCCCAGAAGATTGCGGTGCAAGAAAAGTAACGTAGCAATATAGTCTCTTAACATACACCCATACAAATAATAACATGCATATATATGACATGTATAAAGATTATAGAATCTTGCAATAAAAGATCGACGCTAGATGAAAATATAAACTTATAGTTATCAATAAGATAATGGTTAAAATTCTCTTTTATTTTCTTTGTTAGAAATTAAAGCTTACTTTTAACGGCAGAAGAAAAAGATTTTAAGATTCTTTAAGTTGATAACGTAAAGCTGTAGAATGTTATGAATAGCTTCGGGTGGTGATTGTAGTATTCATGCATAAACGTATATATTTATTCGTTGTGAATAAACAAAAGGAAACTTGCTAATCTGTACTAGTTCCAAACTCTTGCTGTTTTTTACCGAAATGGTCAAGTCTTATGAAACACTTTACTTACGAGATATGCCATTTCTCACATATTTTTTAAACAAATTATCATATATATATATATATATATATATATATATATATATATATATATATATATATATATATATATATATATATATATATGTGTGTGTATATAAAGCGACTTAACTAAATAGTATAATATATGAATATCACAGAAACATAACTGTAAATAGTGTAGGACCATAAAACATTGTACTCATAGTTCTAATTATATACTGTATTCCAAGGTCTATATATTAGCCTTTGGTGTGTTCTAACGTTTGTAGGGAAAAGCTTAATTTCCAGCATGACCAAAACATGCTATCAAACATCCAAAGACATGTAGGATTATAATATAATATAGATATTATCCATAGCACGGAAATGTATTTTTTCACATACAAGTTATATTCATAAAATAAGTCCTAGAGGAGCAATTATATCTATTATATTAGATAATCGGGATCTTATCATGAATCGTTGTTTGAAAAATCTTCATTAGACCTCGGGTACTTTAAATGACAGAATACCTAATATATTTTTCGAGTATCAGGTATAGTCACACGTTTCGAGAAAATATACTGCCAAACACACTGGAAAAACTAGAAATACATTACTCCAAAGTTCATGATTTTTTGACGATAGAAAACAGTGAAAATTGTTCTGGCAAATGACCTCAGTCTGTTATATCAACCAAGATTTTCTGATCAATTATCGGGTATGATAAACTAGTTTCTATATTCATAAATGTATAAATCAATACATTTAATATATTTTTTTTTAATGTAGTTACAACGAGATGAAACTACATTTGGATTTGCTTTAGAAAAGAAGGAATGCATAATTGCTTTCATATCTATGAATTTGAAAAAAAAAAATCTAAAGAAATGTTAAAATTAACAATATATTTTAGTGATGTCTAATCATCTTAAAAGAGAATTAATTTTTGCCTATAATCTGGAGACTATATATATTTACCGTGTGGAAGTTAACCTGACCGTTTGTGGCAAAAACGCTGTTTACCTTTATTAATGGTAAAAATTTTAATATTATTCAAAACAATATGTCAATTAATCAAATTGTGGTTTTTAAATTTCGAAAAAATATACATTATATAAAAAAATCCAAAATAAACTTTTAATAGCGCTAATAAATTGAAAAATTATTTCACTCAATTTCAAAGTTCCCACAATTGACGTGATTACAAAAAGAATTGACGTAAATAACGCATTGTGTGTAAGGAGAGTCAACAATCTATTGATGATGTCTTTGTCTATCTGTACGAGGTTGGTAATCCCCCTTACCCTTCCTCCTCCTCCTCTCTCTCTCTCTCTCTCTCTCTCTCTCTCTCTCTCTCTCTCTCTCTCTCTCTCTCTCTCTCTCTCTCTCTCTCTCTCTCTCTCTCATATGCAAAATTGTTCCTATTAGAGTTGCTTTTTTTTAACAAAAGGTTTTACAAGACGTTATATAAAGCATTTGATTAATCGATTTAATGATTAATCGATTGATGATTCAACTCTGATAAAGAATGCTTCTTAGAAGATAGTCTTTTATCATCAGGATTTATGGTAGATTACCTAGAATTATTGTGGGCAATTAGTGAATGTATAATTAAGTACGGAGTTACAGTGGAATTATTTCTAAGATGTTTGTGAAATATAGTAGAAAATTATATTAAAGGCTGCCATATAATTCATATAATTTTCAGTATAATATCAAATTTGATAAAGGTAAGTGAGTAATAACGTTTTATTGTGAAGAAATGTGATTTAATTTCCGCTACCTCAGTCACTCATATAAATTACATGCTTACTTCTTCCCAGTGTTTCAGTTTAGTTTTATGGACTACCATAACACATATTTTCCCACTATATATATATATATATATATATATATATATATATATATATATATATTATATATATATATATAATATATATATATATATATATATATATATACTGTATATTGGTATTAAAGAGTAGAATCCACAGGAAACAGGAAAAGAAAAGACCAGGTACCAAGCGCTTTCGTGTATTATATACACTTCTTCAGGGTAAAAGAGTGAAATAGAGAATAAAATCATACATTAAAGAAACCTAACAAAACTAAAATAAAATTCACAAACAAGCAAAGCATCATCAATATACTGAAATAATTGGTAGTTGTTAAAAATGAATAAACAATTACTGTCTCATAATAAAATACTAGTTATATAACAATCGTTTAACTAAATGTTTACACTGACCAGTAACAATATATATATATATATATATATATATATATATATATATCTATATATATATATATATATATATATATATATAATATGTATATATATATATATATATATATATATATATATATATATACATAATATATATATATATATATATATAGTATATATATATATATAATATATATATATATATATATATATAATATATATATATAATATATATATATATAATATATATATTTATTATTTATTTATATACATTTATATATATATATATAATATATATATATATATATATATATATATATATTTATATGTATATATATATATATATATATATATATATATATATATATATATATATATATATATATATATATATATATATATATACATATATATATATATATATATATATATATATTTACTATATATATATATATATGTATATATATATATATATAATATATATATATATATATATATATATATATATATATATATATATATATATATATATATATATATATATATATATATATATGCACAAATATAAAAATCTAATTAATCTTCAGTATAACTGTATTTGGTATAATCAATAGGTCCATAACAACTTAGTATTTTTTTACATCAATTTTTATTCCTTGGATCAATATCTCAAAAACTCAGAGACGAGGTTATTTAATGTTAGTCCTTTTCCAGTATTTATAGAAGGTGGTAGGTGATACCATAGTTTTTACGGAGTACTTAGCATGGCCAGGAGCCCTAGAAAAAGCGTTTATAATATATTATCAATAATGATAACAAAGACACGTAATGAGATTT
>NC_090729.1:20913065-20920565 GCF_036898095.1 Palaemon carinicauda | reverse complement strand
CAAGCGGTCATATTTGACGAGAGATAGAATACTAAACTGAAAACCTAGGTCTACTGTATCCGAATAAAACCAGTGATGATTTGTGGTTTACAACCATTAAGCATAGAATAATCTTATCGTTGATTTTAAGAAGGTAGAAAATGAATAAAAACAGATCAAAATTGCCAAGGCAGTTATAAATAGTATAATAATTGTGTCTAGACTTTGATGGTATGAGCTTGTAGTGGAAATGGTTAAAGAGGAGAGAGAGAGAGAGAGTTAAGAGGGTTTAGTTTGCTATTAGGTGGAAATAGAATGCAGAGGATTTGATGATCAGATGTGATCACGATGAATTGGGGAATAAGAGTTTGGTAGCGGAAAATATTTTCAATAGAAATATTTGAAAATAACGATTGAAAGCACCCTAAGCTTTGGATGGGGATACCAGTCGGGATAAAAAAAAACATTTCCTTTGGTGGTCTACGTAAAATAAAAAGTAAAACTTTTTAAGAACAATGTCATCAGTTTCGGCTGCATACTAACACTTTATGAGGAAAAAAAGAAAAAAAAAACTACTGTTCTCTTTTATTCCAATTTTCTTCAATCATTTTGTTTAATGATGTCTCAGAATCTGAAAAATAAACATATATAAAACCACTAATATCATAATTCCGGATATTGATTCGAAAGATTAAAACGTGGGTAAGAGTACGCCAAGCTTTAGCAATGCCGTCTTTTTCAATGAAGCAAACAAGATTGAGATTCATAGTTTTATCTGACACCACTCGCCCTAAACATGAAAATAAATTCATCTTATGTTCGTCTCTCTCTCTCTCTCTCTCTCTCTCTCTCTCTCTCTCTCTCTCTCTCTCGGCCCTTTGGGCGCCAGGTGATTTGGTGCCAGACTATTTAACGACGGGTGTTTTGGTGCTAAAGCATTAGTTTTGTTTATAAATCTTATTTCATGTAGGAGTCTTAAGAAAATTTTTTGTTTATAAATATGTCTGTATGGCTGGACAAAATGGCAATATATCAGTTATAAATAGAAAGATGATATACATATTTAGAAACAGGAAATATAGGTCTCTAATGTTCAGCTGTTTGCTCAGGCGCCTTTGTAACTGCCAACTAACGATTTTCGAGTAAGGCAGTTAGTCTTTAGTACCACGTTGTTAGCTTAAGTGTTTCATTCTTTTACAATCGTTATATATATATATATATATATATATATATATATATATATATATATATATATATATATATATATATATATATGTGTGTGTGTGTGTGTGTGTGTGTGTGTGTGTGTGTGTTTGTGTGTGTGTGTGTGTTCTTTACTGAACACTTTCGTTTTATCCATATGATGGCGGAAGAGGTATTAAAGAAACGTGGTAGAGAAAATGCGCTCACGACGGACTTGTATATGTCTCTGACGAAGCAAGAAAAGCTTACAGCGAGTTGAAATATTGTTGGTATAAGGAACAGTCCCACGCTAAAGCTGGAGATGTGGCGAGACTTTTATTTTTTTACATCTTCATAAACGTGTTTTTATTGTTAAATAAAAGTGTGCGAGTTGGAATGATTATGAACTGATAAACCAATTATTTTTAATGTTCAATGTAAAATTTTAAATTTTGAATCATTATGAATTTATAAACAAAATAATCCTAATGTTTGTCTGGCCCCAAAGCAGATGGCGTCCAAACAGCCGCGTCCAGCTGTCTATTGATGCCCATATGACCCCTTAAACGGCCGCGCCCAATAGTCCCATTCCGCTGTCTACATAACATTGGTTGCAAATTTCCTTACAAACGTAAGTATAAGAGGGAATGTTACCATTTGGGCTAAGTAATATACTAACATATTTAATTGTAGCTATACAGTAGGCTTCAACTTTACTTATACATTTTTATGTGTCGGTGTTTATACTTGTCTAGTTTTGATCAATTATAACCCAATTCATTTGTTGATGACGGATGCAATCAGGTAAGAAAAATGAAAGATATGAATTATATGACTGGAAATCTTAATTGATAATTGAACTAGGTCATCACAAATAACTTAAAATTTCCCCTATTTAGCTGAATTTCGCTCACAGAAAACTCAGTAGGCCTTCATATACGATTGGTATGTATGTAGGTCTATCCAAATCTAAATTACTATTTTATAATCTGTCTATTCATGAAAAAGTATCTTATTCTTATTTTCGTCAGATGTATATGTTTTGGGAATTTTAGTTTATTTTCGTTCTTGTGCGATGTTTTTCGGAAAAAATATCCAGTAGTGTGCAGGTTGAAAGCTGTTAGTGATTGGTAATACCGAAATAAATTCCCCAAATTTTGAGGATGATTAAATTTTTCATGAAATATATCCATCACGAATTTAGAATGGTAAAAGTTATCTTTTGGAATACTAGTAGAAAGTCACCAGCATCATCACCAAGTAGTGATCAGATTGTTAAACGGAATCTTAAAACAATTCTCTCTCTCTCTCTCTCTCTCTCTCTCTCTCTCTCTCTCTCTCTCTCTCTCTCTCTCTCTCTCGTGATAAATGTCTTCTTATTTAACTTTGAGAGATGATTTAAAGACAAATCCAAACTGTAATGATGGCGTCCATTTGTATACCAGAATTAGCACGGTCTTTCAGCATTTCTTCAAAGCTTGAAAGAACCATAGTAGTTCATCATCTAAAGTTCCTGTTTCCCTAGACCTATAATGAAGGAACTAGACGGAAGGAAGATTAATGGAATTTGTGATCTCACTCAACAATAAAGGTGAGGGTTTTGTTCTGTTCATTAAATATCATGAAATGTAATGCTTGACAAACTAAGGTTTTATGAAGTCATTATCGAATAACTTATTTTCTAAAATGAGATATAAAAACTAGAGATAGACATATATATATATATATATATATATATATATATATATATATATATATATATATATATATATATATATATATATATATATATATATATATATATATATATATATATATATATATATATATATATATATATATATATATATTGTGACGGTGCCGAGAGAGGGTTGTGAACTCAAAGGCAGATTGGAAACGACTGAGTTATATATTAAGGAACACTCTTCTTTATATACAAAACCTCAAGGCAACAGGACATAACATGTTCGAGAGACAGACAATGGTTCAGAGCAAAACAGCAGACATGAATTTTCATGTTCGTTTGAGTGCGAGGGAAGAGCGAAGATACAAGCATATTTTATACAATTGTGTGACACACGGTTGGTACATGGCTCCCCCTCTAAAAATGACATACTGAACATGTTAAATAGGTGCCCTGAATCTGGACAGGTAGTAGTAACACTGCGTCGATTAGCAGCAGTGAGTGGCTGTAGAAGTCGTTGGTTGGGGTGCGAGCGAGTGGTTGATGATGGGTGGCTGTGTTGCCGCTCCGGCTCGTCACAGGGTAGGCGAGTGTGTCCTACGGCATTCATAGGCGTGTGTGTCCTACGGCATTCATAGGCGTGTCCTACGGCATTCATAGGCGAGTGTGTCCTACGGCATTCATAGGCTTGTGTCCTACGGCATTCATAGGCCTACGGCATTCATAGGCGTGTGTCCTACAGCATTCAGAGGCGTGTCCTACGGCATTCACGTCAGCTTCGGTTGAAGTTGAATAGGTGTCCTCTTCGTCACGTGTGGAGGCGTTGATGGAGGTTTTGAAGGTCATGAAGTGGCTGTCCAATAAGTCACGGACTAGGTTCACCTCACGAGGAGAGCCGTGTGCGGCAGGTTGCAGGCGAGTAATACTGGTCATTTTCCCGAGGGTGAGCGAAACCCTTTGGTCCCCAACGGTTGTTGAGAGAGCTGAAAATGCGTTGCTATACGGGCGGCTGGCGACGGCGAGTACTGCTGCAGAAGGTATGCGTTGACGGCGTCATAGTAACGGTGAGAGGCGGGGGGTGGGGGAGGCGGGAGGAGCGAGTCACTCCGGGGTCACCAATGTGACGGTACCGAGAGAGGGTTGAGAACTCAAAGGCAGATTGGAAACGACTGAATTATATATTAAGGAACACTCTTCTTTATATACAAAACCTCAAGGCAACAGGACATAACATGTTCGAGAGACAGACAATGGTTCAGAGCAAAACAGCAGACATGAATTTTCATGTTCGTTTGAGTGCGAGGGAAGAGCGAAGATACAAGCATATTATATACAAAAGGAATTATGTACAATTGTGTGACACATGGTTGGTACAATATATATATATATATATATATATATATATATATATATATATATATATATATATATATGTGTGTGTGTGTGTGTGTGTGTGTGTGTGTGTTTGTGTTTCTGCCTTTAGTTTTTGTATTTCAGAGCTTGCTTATTTTTTCAATTAGCTTAGCCTTATCGTTTACTGTATTAACTTTAGGGAAGTAAAGACTTTTCCCTCATAATCTCACTGAAAACACTAATCTTGCTATATGGTTAGTAATGAAACTTATTATAGTAAAGGAACTATTTATCGCTAGTTTATTAGAGGTAGAAGTCAATTTTAGTTTTAAATATGTTGATAATTTTCCTGATAGAAACTCCTAAGCAAACCAAACTATGGCTAATCTCTCTCTCTCTCTCTCTCTCTCTCTCTCTCTCTCTCTCTCTCTCTCTCTCTCTCTCTCTCTCTCTCTCTCTCTCTCAATATTATTATTATTATTATTACTATTATTATTAAATTTCCAATGAAAAATTCACTCGATTTATATTTTAATATATGGACTTCACTTGACCTATATGCTACTGTCGGTCAAGGTCTATAGATATAAGAGGTCTTCTCAGGCCACCTTAGTGCGCAGGTAACCGGATGGTGGGAGTCGGGTCGGTGAGAGCGATGACGTCATGCAGACTTAACCGTGGCTGAGTAAGCTGTGGAACTTCCATAAGAAAATAAAGGAACCATGCTTTCTGCTTTGTATTTTTCAATGTTTTCGAAGATTTATATTTTATTCTTTTAGGATAATAAAAGTAAAATTACAAATACATAACTTTATTACACTCAAACAACCAAACAAATATCTGATGATGTAAATAACTAAAATTTGTCGAGCAACAGACAGTTTAAATTCATAAAATAAAAAATGATATATACACAATATATATTTCAGTTATGTTCTATATCACGTTGGGAGCTTTTTCGTTTTATTCTGCGTTTTTCTTGATGAACTAATATTCCTATTTAAAACACGAATTCTAAAAAATGTACATCTAACAAAAAATTTAATCACTTCGTATGGTAATGGGATATCATTGCTTTTAAAACCCTCGCTAATTAAATCAGTCAATTTATCCGTCGCTCCTTTTCCAGATTTTAGATACTTTTCCCCATGATGACAAAGAAACATTTTTCACATCGTTTTTAAATGCACCAAAAATTCTTCGCTTGGTTGCATTAGTTTTCCATCTCTCGCACTTATGGCACCAATCCACGTGCCATCTCCCTTCGTCGCTGTAGTTCCAAGGAATTAATATTCAGGAAACTTACGAGCTATATAACCACCTACGTATTGTAAGCCTCCATCTTCCATCGCTTTCCCTAATGCTTCTTTTTTAGTGTCAAATTCTACATATCCATCATTTTACAAATCATTAACAAATTCCCCTGGCAAACAAAACAGCATTGCCGGTAGACTCAGCTCTTTTTGAATAGAAGTTTCTTCATCTACAAAGGATGCGCTTTGTTTAACAGGAAAACTGGAAAATGAGCCTGACTTCATCATATCACTATTGCAACTTTCAACGTTGCAGTTTGATCCTAACAGTTTGCTGTCTTTTCCTAGAATGTGGGCTCTGACTCTGTGCTTAAATGCGACGGGTGATGGGTGTTGATGGCATGCACCCATCTGTCTTATG
Source organism: Palaemon carinicauda (assembly GCF_036898095.1). Classification (NCBI taxonomy): domain Eukaryota; kingdom Metazoa; phylum Arthropoda; class Malacostraca; order Decapoda; family Palaemonidae; genus Palaemon; species Palaemon carinicauda. The sequence continues at coordinate 20,914,693 of NC_090729.1, read as the reverse complement.
CAGCCAAAAAAGTGTTCAAGACCATCTTGATTTAGCCTATAAGTAAGAATATATGATGGATCAAATTTAGCTTTGACCATTTTCAGCAGCTTTATTAGATAATTGCACGATATAATTAAGCCTTTTTGGAAAGGATAGAGCCTATTGCTTTTAATTACTTTCATTTCTTTAGATACTCGAATTATATCTTGCAACGTTTTATTTTGTAGGTCCAGATTCATCCCATAGGCATTTCTTGATGGCTTACTATCACGAGGTACTCGAGAATTGAATAAATTGAACCAGGTATCTAAAAGATATATAAACTGAGTTGTGGTTCCCCAATGCTTATCTTCAAGCAGACCTTTGTTACCGAAGTACTGAAGGCATTTATATGTAGTTTCGGACAGTAATTGCACCGCTAATTTAAAATTCATGCGTTGCATACCCATAACATTGATGTGCTTTTCAGAGAGTTTATGTGCTGTCCGTAGATCACTTTTGTTTTTCATAATTAACTCCCTGACTGAACCACCAAGAGCAAACCTATCTCCCGACAATACAAATCCATGATCAAGAAAATTATTCCTAATGAGTTTTATTAGGTGCGGTGCATTGGCAAACACATGTATTTCTCTGTTATGATCTACCGGTTTAACAAATGCAGAATTGTCTATATCAATGCCTAAGGAATTCCACAAACTGATATTTGTTGATCCTAAGTCACTAACCACGGCTACTACAGGAAACCCAGCTTTCTCAACCCGAATAATCAATTTAAAAAGGAGATCTTTTTTCATGTTAGTGTCGAAATTATAATAAATAATTTGTTTCCAGGAAGTCGTAAGTCCTCTGATCATTGCGCATTGTACTTTGGATTTAGGATCATACAAAGTGTCCGCGCCTTTATCGTAACTCCAAATTTGTGCAACACTGCACTCGTCAAATGAAATTACACACAGACGCTCGTGTTCCAGCGTTGACAGCGATTTTATTTTTAATAAGTGGATTACCGATTCCAAAATGCCAGGTTCTACAGCTATCTTACTTGACCAGCGATATAAAGTTGATAAAGAAGGAAAAGGTAATTTCCACTCTTCTCTTAAAAACTTATAAGCTTTTGGACTCGAACTGCGTAACGTTAAGGCTTTGCTGATATCATCGTCTTCCCAAGTATTAATATTACTTCCAGTGATAAGACATGCTACTTGTTTGGGTGAAAAGTATTTCTTTAAATTAGCTTTTACTACAGCAGTTGCCGATGCATACATCTCATTAAACTTAACGTACACCGCTGTTTTCTCTTTTTCCCAGTTTTCCTTTTCTTTTTCCCACTTGACCTTATTATCCAACCATTTAGCTTTTTCATTTTCCCATTTAGCCCTTTCAGTAGCAAAATAGCTTTCTTTAACTTCCCACTGCTCTTTTTCACATTTCCACTTTACCTCATATTCTTCCCACTACCGTTTGATATCATCTCTTTCCTTCTCCAGTTGCTCAATTATCGTGGGCACTGATTTGACTTTTTGTACAAAAATCTTCCCTATTTTGTCGTGCTCTTGACTAAGGATTTCATTTCAAGTCGTTTCTGTCCTCTTTTTTTTCGGCTCTTACCATACTGGACGTATCTGATTAAAATCAAAATTGAA
>NC_090729.1:20895565-20903065 GCF_036898095.1 Palaemon carinicauda | reverse complement strand
TGTATCCGTTGAATGAAATTTATAATGCGTGGTTTACTGAGCAAACTGATGTAGGGTATTTTATTGAAAATCATTAAACGCCAAACAGAACCATATTTAGACATTTTGCTTTGGTCAATCTGTCAATCATCTGTAGTATATAAATTAACTTTTCTTACTTGAATATGACAATTTACTTTCTGAAAAACGTTTTCTACTTTCTTTTCAAATCAACTCTAACATATATTAACCTAAAAATTCTTATTTTCATCCTATTTATATGCCTGTAAGTATATCCAATGTCATCAAATCTTAACCATAAAATGTTTCATGTGAATAGTTTCCCTTATGCTAAAAAACGTGTTCAGGATGATGTTCAAGTATTTAAGCCTGCCGTAATAATAAACATAAGATATCCAATTTGGTTTTACTGCAATAGTATTGCACCTTTAGTGTAATATTGAGTTATGGTGGCAGTGTATGACAATTAGTACACTTGGGTGATATACCGTATCATTGTCTTTTCATTTTCGAAGATCCATATTGTTCAACAGACTCTTTACATCCTAAGTCAGTGGGGAGGGGAGGGTATTGTTATTAATTTGCCTCCACGATGAGAGGGTGACTTTTGCCAATTGTTTTTTTCTTTGCTAAAAGTCTTCCTTTTGCCTATCAGAAGGCCGTAATATGTGAAGAATTCATCTCCAGCCTCTATAATGCCCCCCCCCCCCCCCGGTCATCAACGCCCCCGTTATGTTAATAGTAAAAATACGAAATATCATTAGTAATTTTCTAATTTTTATAGTTTACCCCTTAAAAACTGTTCAAAGTCGTTTTCTCATATCAGTGATATCAAAGAAAATGGGCTCAGGGGTGACTATGACTTTATATCCAATATTTTCGTCATCAGACAAAAATCGTAATTTCTCGTTTTTTATTTTTCGGGAGAGGGGTGTATTTATTTGCTTGTCCTGCTCTTATGCCTTAAGTAATATAATATTTAGATGTTTTAGGCCATCAAGTGACATAATACCTAGAAAAACACAGAAACCTTTCATTGTATATTATTACATCTCAATGTATCTTAGTATTCCAACTACTTTTTCTTATAGGAAAAATTACGCTCCCTTCGAAAATAACACTCGTTCCCGTCGCAAATGAATAGTTACAGAAATATATATACATCAATATCCGCCGATAATGGGGGACCCCCAGTGGGAACTCGGGGTTTTGGGTGGGGAAAACATACTGGGGAATCGATATATAACCGTAATTCAGTCCTTTTCTTCTCTATACATTTCTTTCTGGTATTTATTATAACCGTAGGAAAAGTCAAATCAGTATACCTGGATATATTTGGGAGGAGCCGTTTCAAAGGTTATTTCTTGTAGTAATACAGTAACCAGCGCTGCCAACGCCTGATGTAGATTAAATGTTAGCATTCCATACCTGATGTAGATCAAATGTTAGCGTTTCATGCTAACATTAGCACCCATTTGTTCGTTTGTTCGTTCGCCCCACCTTCCGTCCTTCGTTTCTCTCCATTATTACTCTTTTTATTACCGTATTATTTTCTCATTTTATATTCCCATTCAATATAATTTATCATACATTCCATTTTACCTTCCTATATTGGGTTTATGTGTTTTGTTATTTCCTTTCCCGTTTGTACATACGTTCGTTTCATCAGTTTCCGATCTGCGCATATATCCCCCCCGCCCCCTGCGCAGGAGTTTCCACTCCCCCTTTTACTCTTTTTATTAGTGTTATTTTTTCATTTTTTATTCCCATTCAATATTATTCCATTTTACCTTCCTATATTGGTTTTATTTGTTGGGTTATTTCTTTATCCCTTCCCGGTTTCACATAAATTCTTACCCTGGACTAGTTTTTTTATCCTGTTAATTCTCGGTATGATCTCCTCATTTTATATTCCCATTCACTATTATTTAACGTTCATTCCATTTTATCTTCCTATATTGTTTGTAATTATTTTTGTTGGTTAGTTCCTTTTCTCTCCTCTGTGTCTTATAAAACTTTTCTTTCGTCTTGTTTCCGTATTTAGTTCATACATGTTTTCTCTTTTGTTCGTTGTTTTTCCCTTAACCAATCATCTCTCTAGGCCTATTGAGATATCTCCCTACCCCCCCATTCCTTTATCTCTGTATGCGCTGGTTTCCGACCCATTGTTCCCCTGCCTTTCCCGTTTTAACCTTTGACCTAGTTACCCGTCCTTCGTTACTAGTGCGTTTTTTTTTTCCCGTATTTTGAGATGGATCATATTATAGAAACTTGTACCGGTTGCAGCATTCCGTATCTAAAAGCAGTTGCTCAATTCCATGGTGATTTTGGTGATAATTCAGGTTATGTTGATCATTTTCTAAAATCTCACAATGTTATCCCTCAAAGTTTAAACTGCCCCAAGTGTCATTCGCTTTTATCTTATAGGGCAGACATTCACGGGTTTTATTGCTCTACTGTAACCACCATCCGTAAAACTAAGAAGAAACGTCGTTGTGGGTATACTGTTTCGGCCTATAAAGGTACTTTTTTGGACCAAAGTCGGCTACCCCCATGGAAAATAATATTATGTGCGAACCAGTTTTTGCATAAACATTCGGACCATGAGACCCTCATGGAAGGTATAGACATATCTTCAAAGACTAGTGTGGATTGGAGAAGTTTCTGTTCGGAGGTTACCGAATACTTCTTCGATAACCAAGAGGCGATTGGTGGTGATGGAGTTACTGTTGAAATAGACGAAATTCATTTTGGTAAATGTAAATACAACCGTGGTAGACCGTTAAGTGCCATATGGGTCTTTGGGGGTATTGAACGTGTGACCAAGAAATTTTTCATTATCCCTTTAGTTCCCCCCCTTTCTACTAAACGAGATGCTGCTACTCTAATTCCCCTCATCCAGAAGTATATTAAACGTGGTAGTATTATTATGAGTGATAAGTGGGCTGCATACAACTCTTTATCGGAAATTGGTTACGTTCATAAGTCGATTAATCATTCGGAGAATTTCGTTGACCCCCTAGACCCAACCATCCATACTCAAAATATAGAACGTCTCTGGAGAGAAGTGAAGGAGTGGGTTCAGAGGCCTGGAATCAAGCCTGGACATTTCAAGCAATATTTTTCCAGGTTCTTTTTCACCCACTACTATCCTCGTCATTCGTTGCTGCACCACTTTTTCATTACTGCCAGTCGCCTCTACCCTCCTTTACAACATCAGACAATCGACCCCCCCTACCCTCAAGACCCCGATGACCCCCAACCATCCACATCCCAGTCATAGAAGTTAATCCGTCATCCTCTTCCTTCCGAGTCCACCAAGTTTCGACGTTTCCTTCATAAAAGTAAGTCATTCCTCAATAGTCATTATTCGTGTTTTGTGACCGGGGTACTTCTAGGCAAGGTTAGGTGGGTTTGTTAAGTTCTGTGGCCTTTCTGTACTTTTTATATATTTCGTACCACTTATATGGAGATATTATTGAATATATCTGAGGAGATATTTAGCAGTTCTAGCTCTAGTAATGACATCGTGTCGTTGGTAGTTCTGTGTACCATTCGTCTCCGTTGGTAGTACTGTGTATCAAGGTAAGTCATTCCCCCATTCTTATTATATATGTTTTGTGACCGGGGTACTTCTAGGCAAAGTTAGGTGGGTTTGTTAGGTTCTGTGGCCTTTTGGTACTCTTTATTTATTGTGTAATATTTTTATGGTAGTATTATTTAGTTTACGCATGGAAAAATTTATTTCTACCTCTAGTAATGACATCGTTCCGTTGGTAACACTGTGTACCATTCGGCAACGTTGGTAGTTCTGTCAAACATTGGTAACGTTGCTTATGTTATCGTCCCCGACATCTGTTGTTTATATATTTTAACTCAGTATATATGTGTTAATATTTATATGGTTCATTTGTATTGTATTTCATTGTGTGATTTCGTACAGGAAATATATGATTTCTTATAGTAGATATCGTGGTTTAACTGGTTTTCTCATTCATTTCATCCGTAATAACATCACAACCAATTCGTCAACTTATAACTAACCGAATAGGTTGATCTGTTTGTTTGCGATTGAGATGGATATCAAAACCTGTTAAATCTCGTTATTTGCTATAGGAAATCATATATTTCTTGTGCGTAGTCACAAGATGTAATAATATACAAAATTACCGGTTTTTTCCCTAAATCTAAATTTTAATTTTTGGTGAATATATATTTCTAGGTATCCCTCCATCACCAGCCGTGCTTTCACTAAAGTTAATGCTCGTTTTTTTCTTGCTGTGTGCTTATTTACTGTTCGATTTTGATAAAACTTTGTCTGCTTGTTCCAGGTGGATAAACAAACATAATGACAGAGCGAATTTTAATTCAAGACATTAGTTTCTCACTGGTCACCAAACAACTTTTAAGTCGCTAGCTCCGATTTTCAAATTTTTATTCATAAAATCCTTTATTTTCCCTGTAGGATGATAAAACTTACAGAGGATATTCCTTATTATAGTGCTAATAATGCCTGAAAATTTCATTAGCGTGTCTTGATTAGTGTATTTTTGGGAAATATTTTTTTACGATTGGCACCCCTTGAAAAGGGAGCCTACCCTTAACTCACATGAGTTTAGAAATAATTAACTTTATAATAAATATTGCGTAATATTTCTATGAACTTCTAGATTTTATAAGTCTGAATCCCACACTTTGAAGAGTGAAGAAAAGAAATACGAAATCTAATGTACCAGATTAGATGCCCATGACAGCTACCCCAATTTTACCTTTAAAAATAAAGAAAAATTATAGATAAAAGGATTTGTGAATCCAGATTGAGGTAAATTTTAAACTAAATACTTATGACTAACAGAGAAAACACAATAACTATAAAAAGATATTTAATAACTACCGTAACAATTCTTCTAAAATAAGTTTTCAGTACATAATATCATACCAATATTTATCCTATAGTACTGAACGCCATATAATCACTCACTATAAAGTTAATCCTCATTATTACTACTATCAAATATACAACCCTGGTCCAAATGGCAGACTGTTTTAAACCTAACGGCTTCAACAGGAAAAGTAGCACAGCGAAGGAAGAAAATAAAGGAATAGCCACTAAACTATAGGCTAAATAAGTAATGATTAAAGAATTATGAAATATTAAGAGATCAGTGAAATTATTGAAATAGCTCATTCATATGAAGTGAACGAAACGCAATAGAGCTAGATATTATTTTGACGAGTATGGTGTAAAAATTGTACGGTTGAATAAATTCTTACCTCACACTAGGATTTTACCTAGTTCTTCATAATTAAAGTTGTATTTCAATTAGAGCACACGATGGTAGAAAAGTAAACGATCTACAATAGATAAACGGGAATGGATAGTACATGACTGAATAATACTAACCTTCAAGGGATCGATGTCAGTGTGATCATGAGTGAATCCCAGAAATAAAGAGACAATTACCATTAGTATTCTGTCTTCTGAGTAATCAGAAAATAATCTTGTTCCAGACATTCTTATAATGTGATAAAACGACAATGTCAGTCATATAAGGCCAATTTGATATGATTTTCATCTTATGGGCTTGAACAGTGATTGATATTCCTTCAGTTGACCTAATTAGTCTATATATAAATGTCCTTTCAAGTTTTGTGGATTCTATATCGCTAGGACGACACGATTTATGATGAAGTTTAAGTCAATGTCTGTTTTTTATAAGGACCCATGAAATACGCTACTCCGGTTTAATTACGATTTTGATCAAAATTATTTTCTCCGTGTTCGACTTCGAGGACTTCGCTCACGGAAGCTGAAGAAGCTTAGGACAGTTCAGGATTTTAAAGTGGAGAAAATGTGTTCGTCCTTTCAGATTCAAAATTAGCTTTATCTGTCAAAGAGTGAAATATGTGATTTCTCTCTCTCTCTCTCTCTCTCTCTCTCTCTCTCTCTCTCTCTCTCTCTCTGTATGTACATGCATACACACACAACACACACACACACACATACACACACACACACACACACACACACACTAATATATATATATATATATATACATTATCAGTTTGGTTAAAGTAGTATCTCTTAAGTACCAAACCATATAAATCACTCAAGACATTTTCTTTTAGGTCCCTATGAAATTTACAATGCATTGAATTTACAGTAGGAAAAGAGGAATATCTGTTTTCCAGGATTCATGCTAAAAATATTACACGAAAATGATTGATATCGCTTAATTTCACTATCTAGTCAACAACATTTTCTTTTCATTTGTAACAAATTTGATAATCATTGTTCTCTTCCTAATCAGGGTATAATTCAGATAAGAGGCCTAGAAATAGAAACGTTAACAATATATGCGTTTATATGGAGAATGTAAAGTAATAGGATTATATCATTATTTGGTTAAAGAGGGAGATTTAAAGAAAACTATACCCATATAAAGAACCTTATTTACAGGGTGAATCACGTTTTCCGTGATATCATGATAATTTATCCTGAAAAATTTAAAAGTATAATATTTTACTTGAAATGAAACATTCATCATTAAATTACAGAATAGAAAATTATATCTTGCAATTACATATATAACAAGTGAGCAAGTCCTGAACGCGGACATGGTCCTCGTAGAGGACATACCTCCGCCAAGGTGACCTAGAGCGCCATATGTCCTAGAATCATGAATTGATGTGACTTCGACCTTCACATGACCTTGACCTTCACGTGACCTTCAAGTGACCTTGACCTTCACGTGACCTTGACCTTCACATGACCTTGGCTTCAAGTGACCTTGATCTTCAAATGTACTTGACCTTCACGTGACCTTGACCTTCAGGTGACCTTGACCTTCACGTGACCTTGACCTTCACGTGACCTTGACCTTCAAGTGACCTGCTTGACTTTTGACCTTCAAGTGATCTTTGTTCATTTGCCACTGATACTTAATATGACATTGATATAATGCACCAATATGACCTTGACCTTTGACCTTTATAAATTTGAACATCACCCATGGGTTGCGCCTGGACTAGGACTTCCCTGTTGGCTTATGCAAAAGTCAGTGCTTTATTTCTGTCTCTTGATATGGCCACTTATGTCATAGTGACACCAGTGACCCCTGTGACCTTGACCTTGGGGTGACCTTGACCAAAATTTAATCAGTTCTTCCATACACATTGGGAACTACTTGGCCAAGTTTGAAGTGATTCCGTGTAGAAATGTGGCCTCTACGTTGTCCACAGACAGACAGACAAACAGAGAAACAAACAAACAAACAAACAAACAAACAAACAAACAAACCGAACCGAAAACATAACCTCCTGGCGGAGGTAATAAAACAACGAATTATCAACGAAAATAGAATTACTTAGATTTTAGTAGTTGAGCCCTGATATGCTATTATATATGACGATTTAATTTAATTTTCTTTGCAAAATACCGGAACCAATTGAACGACAGGAACCTAAAGCTGCGTTATTAGGATTTGATTACCTTTGTGA
>NC_090729.1:20875565-20893065 GCF_036898095.1 Palaemon carinicauda | reverse complement strand
ATTAATATATATATATATATATATATAAAATATATATATATACATATATATTTATATATATATATATATATATATATAAATATATGTATATATATATATATATATATATACACTCACATTAAATCTAAGAAGAAACATTTCTCAAATGCAAACGACTTATTGTCTGGAATAACTTTATGGGTTTTATCCTTTGAACAATCAAAGTTCCGTATATCATATCACGTTTGGAGTAATGAGATAATTAGCAGGAATATGATAAAAAAATCCTTAATATTTATAAGCCGAGTTTCAGTACTTTCAGTAGTCCACTCTTGCATTAAATGTGTTGAAAATAGATACCTATTCATATATAGATATGTAACATATTAATTAATAACTATGGAGTTAAAGAAGTATTTGAATGGTATATTCAGGAGAATATAATAAGGTACATACATACAATACCTTGGTGAAAAACTATCAAATAAAGAAATGGGAATGTAATACAAAATGCTATAAAAAAGAAAAAAATGGTAAGCGTTTACGGCAGTCTTCTAATTAATCTTCGACTAAACTAGAAAACTATTTCATAATACAAAACGCCAAGAAATAATAAGAATTGGAAACGGCTGACTTCATTACTAAATACTATTCCGATATTGATCTTGTTTTTTTCGATTACCTTCCAGCTTTGGTGGTCTATCAATTCTATTCTTTCCAATATCTCATTTCCACCAATCTCTTACTACATTTCGCCTCTCTTGACTCATTATAACAAACACTTCAATTTTCGTATTAAAACTCGTTCTCGCCTCTCCTCCAGTAACTTTTATTTTCTATTCAATCATATTTTGTTTTCAATTTCCCTCTCTTTTTTTTTCAACTCTTCAATTATAAGTTAGGCGGTGAAAGCATAAAACGTTCGATATTCCTAAGGCTTCTTGTAGGTTGATTTCCAAACCAGGAAAACGATAGAGGTAACACCGAGAAAGGATTTAAAGGATAGTAACCTTTCTTTTTAAATCTATTTTATTGGTATTATCCCTCTCTCATTATTTCAAGTACTTATTTCGATTGATTTCTTAAAACGAACAGGAAAAGGTTTATATTTTGTTTCCCTAATCGGTAGATTTTCCTTTGATAAAACTTTTATAACACTATAATTCAGCAATCATAAACTCCTTTCACGTTTTATTGAACCTAATTTCATAGAAAGACTTTCGTAAATCATCAAAGATCGGAAACAGATTGCATTGAAAAATATTTGCATGACAATGCTTTTTAATGCAAAGACCAGTTAGACGGGATTCAATACGACCTTGAGTCCGCTGTCTTATAAAATAAAGCAAATTAAATCATATGGGTTTTACTAGGAATTGATTGTTTCGTGTTTAATTGCTGCGTGAATGGACAAGGGAGTGAATTAGGAAGAATCTTGAACACTTCCGGTAGTTTTTTACACCATTTTAAAAATATTTTCGACATAATTATACATTATTATGCATAGTTATTTTTTTTTATCTTATAAGCAAATTTTAATTGCACAGTTGGAACTAATTTGGCCCAAACCGAAATTAATTTGGATGTTTATTCGATTATAATATGATAAAAACTGGTTGAAGAGGAAAGACTTGAGTGTGATTTTGATCATCATTTTTCCCTATTTCTTTATCGTTTATGTTTGAAATTGTATGTAATAAAATAAAGCTTTCATATTAACATAACATTAACTCCTATATATTTCTTTGTTCTCATACAATAATAGTTCTAATCATCATCGTTTCATCAGAAATCAGCTAATCTAAAGAAAGAGTATTGGCGATGTTAACATTCCGAAGAAAGTCTTCTGATTTACTCTAGGTGTCGTAAGTCCTGTTAACTCAATACATATCGTATGAAAGAAACGATTAAGGGTTCACAGAAAACTAAATATATGACTATATATGTGTATATATGACTCTTTGTGTATATAGTACGTCAGTATTGCTTTTGTAGGTTGATTCATAAAAAAGTGGAATTTATTATTGCGTATTGACATGGAAATTAAGAATACTCCAATATACTTGCATGGTATATGAAATTATCCTGATATGTGTAATAACAAATACTGGTGCTACGTTTGTGGAAACTGTTTATATGCTGATTCAACAGAGTATTACTATATTATCAAACCATGAACTATTCGAACTGGAATGTGTTGGGAAAAAGCCATCACGTGAAACATGAGAAGGAAATAAATTAATTACGCGTTTTTCATTCCTGTTCAAAGTTATGCATATAACAACTCCACTTTCATAATGGAATAGTATATAATTATTAGATATAGAAGAAAAAAATTGCTTCTCTTTTGAAAGTCCACTATTACAATTCCAAAATTTACTAAGTATGATTTTTGTAAAAAATTATACCTGTGACAGGTCGTTTTTAATTCAGCAAGCTAATCTAAAGGAAAGTAATAAATCTGTGAACCAGGTGAAAACTAGAATATATTTTAGCATAAAATAGGGGTAACTAAAAGGACTAGATTAATAATATCAAAAGTGTATATATATATATATATATATATATATATATATATATATATATATATATATATATATATATATATATATATATATATATATATATATATGTGTGTGTGTGTGTGTGTGTGTGTGTGTGTGTGTGTGTATGTGTGTGTGTGTTTGTGTATGTGTATGTTTGTATATATATATGTATGTATATTTGTGTGTATATATAGGTAGATAGATAGGTAGACATTGTCTAATGCTCAGGTCACAGTACGATTTCGAAATATGTTCCCTTTACTGTCAAATAGTTAAATCTTGCAGATCTAAACTGTGATAAAAAACGAAAAATCTAGCGGTCTTTAAAAATACTGTATCCATCATTCAATTGCGTTTTTCGAAGTATTCTTGCATACATTATTAAGCTAACTTCCTTTTTTTTCATTCCTTGTGTATGTGTCGTCCCTCCATACCTGACCACGGTCAAAGGGACTAATATATTGACCCTGAACTTCTGTCTCCAATCACGTATTAGGTTGAATCCTCAAATCACTTGCAGTCCTTCGATGCCTGGATTACTTGTATCTCTCAGGATTTCTGACGTTAAGAGAGAACTGTTTACCAAATAGATACGTTAGAGTGATATCACTGCTAATCAATATATGCCATTAATGATAATATAAAGCGGTTTACATATGTATGATATTCATGGAATATTTTTAGTGTTTCATCCAAGGTTTATTGTCACAAGTACTTAACTGTAATTTTACAATAATTCACCGGGAAACAAACGTACAGTTAAGCAATACCACCTTTGCTGTTCTTCGATTGTCGGCAATTTCTAATACTTTAGTACTAATCTTACCCATGGTCTTAATAATGAACTTACCGGTGAGATTTTTGTTTTTACCTGAAGCTCTTATGCCCAAATATATTTTGAATTTGCGAGATATTGTTTATCCCAGACATTAGAGTTGATATGTCAGTTTTTACTATTTCCATTTAATATCTTTCGCATAACCTGCATTCTTACGTCTCTGTTTTCATTCTGCAATTCTATGGTAAGGTTTATTCATTCATTTTATCTCTTGATTTTTATAAGTCATAAATACTAGAGCGTATAACATTTAGGCTACTAAAACATTTTTGACTAAGTTATAAATATGAATGTAAAATTCTAAAAGAAATACAAAAGTAAACGACAAATAAAAAATGGGCACAGGGAAAAAATGGAAATAAAATTTGTACATATAGCCAAAGCATGATCCGTGGAATATAGAATCTGAAACAAAATATTCTTCGATACAAGTTAGGTCGAAAGACAAATTCTTAATGAATAAAGGTATTTGTCCGGGGAGAGAGCGAGAAGAGGTTAGGACGTCCTCAAATAGGATATCCAGATATTAATTTCTCCTTTAACCTCCGATCCGGTTAAGAATATTAAAACAAACCTACTAGAAATAGGGATAATCTTTCCACGCAGCAACCACAACCATTTTCGATTTGAAAAAGATGTAAATCTTTCCATCTATATATAAACTGGCTCTGTCATTTTCTTATCTCAGGTTACAACATGAAGAGGGACAATCTGTATTTGCTGATATATAATGAACAATTTGATATCCGTATGGGCCTTTTTAAAGTTACTCTCTGTGTCAAAAAACAAGGGCTCTATGGTGGGTCGCGTTTAGTCAGAATGGTATTTCGGGTACCTGAAGAATTATTATACGACTGCAACTATAGCAGGAAAGGATAGTGACAATTGATATCGATTATATACGTTCATAGCAGTTAAAATACTAGATTCAGTATGAGGGTTACTGAGCAGTAAAGTATGTCCAGCTCAGTTATGAACCATTGCTTGGAAGTTTTGGATAATGGTATTTTAATTGTCTAGAGGGAACATTCAATCAACAATTGAAGAGATTGTATAATGATAATATTATTATTTTTCCTATTGGGAATTTGACTTCCAAATAAACTCGAACGTTTGATACTAGTCTAACTTAAAATATTTTAAGATATTACCATATCTACTACTACTACTAACTAATAAGAAATTTAGCTAAAATATTATTTTGTAAAACCACTATTGTCATTTCTGAGGCTATTCTCCGATTTTTCGAAAGCATATCAGAGCTTAGTAAATTCTTCTAATTGTCAAACCTATAGCTATCAGCTTTCTTCTCTCTGCTATCGAAATCTAATTTAATCTACATAACCTTTATTACTTTTTTTAGCTGAAATTGATAAACATTTCTCTTTCCTATATCTAAGTGGCTCTATTTGATTTTTCTTTCTAAGTTTCAATTTGAGTCTATAAATCTGATCTTTTAATTTTGATATCAATTTTAGGCTTGCCTTATTATTCATATTTCCAAAATTCGTGTTATCCCTATTGTTACTCTTCTTTCGTTTGATTATAATGTAAATCATATATATATTTTTTTATCATACTCTATTTTTATATTGATAGCATAATCTGCATTAAATTAGAAGTTCATGGTTGAATGCAGTCCCAATATTACATATGTGCTTCACTTTCTACAGTAGAGCTAAAAAAACGAATACAATATACCCTTTACAATGTGTATTAAACGGTGTGTAATAAGTATTAGGAATGAAACTAGAGCTGAATTCCAAGGAAAACAAAACAACTTGAGACTAACGCAACCAGAAGATAAAATATGTTGGTGGATGTAGCATTGATCTATAGGTCAGTTTTACCTAGGATTTAGATATTGTGTTCCACTACGCAAACTTGTAACGGGAGATTTCATTTGTTTCAAGTTGTTAATTATCGGTTATAAAAGATACATCAAGATAGTCGCTATGTATTTATTTACATGTGAAGCATATTGATCCTGTTGAATGCTGGAAATATGCGTATTTTGAGAACCTCAGCAATAAATAGAAATACCAGGTACCGAAATATAAGGGGGACTGATAGGCGAAACTAGAAAAGGAAGTATAAGTCTAAATTACTAGGTAAAAATCAATTGTTGATGAAAGCACACAATGAAGTGAAATTGGATCTTTTTTGCTATTTAATGAGAACGGGATGCCACTGGAATAAAAAGTTCACATGTACTGATTATTCGAATGTCCCGGACGGTTAAGAATTTGTAGTGATAGCGAAATGAGAAGTAACTGTTACAGAAACAGTTCTTTATACACAGAAGTATAAATGGTGAGACGGCCTCGCGTAGAAAACCACATACTGTAAACTGTTCGCAGGCTACCTACATTAAGTCATCTGCATAACCTATAACTCTACAATCTAGGTGGTTATCAGAAACAGAATATCGTAATTATTCTTATTCTCCATATTAACAAATGTTATCAATAAACTTATTACTTTTGCCTGTATATATATATATATATATATATATATATATATATATATATATATATATATATATATATATATATATATATATATATATATATATATATATATATATATATATATATAGCTAACTGTCTTAAATACAGGCTAGCTAAATATATTAATAGATGTGCACACACACACAAACGCACACACATGTGCTCACGCGCACACACAAATCCTATCGTTTTCACTCTCTCCCCCATCCCTGACTACAACAGGTTTCCAGTGTACCTCTCGGGGTATACACTCTTACCAGAGAATAACTACTCCTATCCCCAATACCTTAGGGATAGGGGGAGATATGGTATTTATTCGTCTGGTAATTTTGCTCAGCGTCACCAGATAAAGATATATAATATAGCCAGACACATTCTCCTTATTATAGGGGATATATATATATATATATATATATATATATATATATATATATATATATATATATATATATATATATATATATATATATATATATTGGTTGCTTATATATTGTACCACTATATAAGGGTAAGGAAGATGTGCATGAGTGTTGTAATTCAAGGGGTATTAGTTTGTTGAGTATAGTTGGAAAAGTTTATGGTAGAGTACTGATTAATGGAATTAAGGATAAAAAAGAGAATGCGATCTTAAAAGTACAGGTTTGTTTTAGAAGAGGTAGGGATTGTGTGAATCAGATTTTTACAGTTAGGCAGGTATGCGAGAAATATTTATAATAGGTGAGGAAGTGTACGTTCCATTTATGGATCTGAAAAAAGTGTATGATAGAGTTGAAAGGTAAGCAATGCGGAATTTGATGAGGTTATATGCAGTTGGTGGAAGGTTGTTGCAAATAGTGAAAAGTTTCTAAAAAGGTAGTAAAGCATGAGACAGGGATGTGTGATTTCCCCGTTGTTATTTAACTTGTATGTTGAAGGAGTGGTGAGAGTGGTGACTGCTCGAGTACTAGGACGAGGATTGAAACTGGTAGACGAGAATGACCATGAATGGGAGGTAAATCAGTTGTTGTTTACAGATGATAATATACAGGTTGCAGATACGGAAGAGAAGCTTGGCCGATTAGTGGCAGAATTTGGAAGGGTGTGTGAGAAAAGGAAGTTGAGAGTTAATGTGGGTAAGAGTAAGGTTATGAGATGTACGAGAAGGGAAGGTGGTGCGAGAATGAATGTTATGTTGAATGGAGAGTTACTTGAGAAGGTAGATTAGTTTAAGTACTTGCGGTCTGTTATTGCAGCAAATGGTGGAGTGGAAGCAGATGCACGTCAGAGAGTGAATGAAAGATGCAAAGTGTAGTGGGCAGTTAAGGGAGTAGAAAGAAATAGAGGGTTGCGCCTGAATGTAGAGAAAGTTCTGTATGAAAAAGTGATTGTACAGTACTAACTGTGATGTATGGATTGGAGTTGTGGGGAATGAAAGTGACGGAGAGACAGAAATTGAATGTATTTGAGATGAAGTATCTAAGGAGTATGGCTGGTGTATCTCGAGTAGATAAGGTTAGGAACGAAGTAGTGAGGGTGAGAACGGTTATAAGAAAGGAGTTAGCAGCTAGAGTGGATATGAATGTGTTGAGGTGGTTTGGCCATGTTGAGAGAATGGAAAATGGCTGTCTGCTAAAGAAGGCAATGAATGCAAGAGTTGATGGGAGAAGTACAAGAGGAAGGCCAAGGTTTGGGTGGGTGGATGGAGTGAAGAAAACTCTGGTTGATAGAAGGATATATGTGAGTGGGGCAAGAGAGCGTGCTAGAAATAGGAATGAATGGTGAGCGATTGTGACGCAGTTCTGGTAGGCCCTGCTGCTTCCTCCGGAGCCTTAAATAACCATGGAGGTAGCAGAAGTAATAGATTCAGCGTTATGAAGCTTCATCTATGGTGGATAACGGGGGAGGGTACTGCACCCTAGCAGTACCAGCCGAACTCTGTTGAGTCCCTTGTCAGGCAGGGAGGAGCGGAGAGAGGAGAGGTCTCCTTTTGTTTAATTGTTTGATGTCGGCTACCACCAAAAATTGTGGGAAGTGCCTTGGTATATATATATATATATATATATATATATATATATATATATATATATATATATATATATATATATATATATATATATATATATATATATATATATGGACAAGCAATATTAACAAGAGTAATTAATATATGAAATCAAGTCCCTTAAAATCAGGGGAGAACAGATTCCTTATCCACTAGAATATTATGAAAGAGAGCATGTAAGGGATCGTTGTAAAAATTATAAAAGTTTTTAGGGAAAATATAATTAGCAGCAAAAAATCTGCAGTTTCTGATACGTTATTTTGAAAAACTCTTCCATCATTATTGAAGCACAACTCTTTTCGATAAAGATAATGGAAAACAGTCGGTTTATTCAAATTTCTATCTTTTAATGCAACTCCAGAATATAAAAAATCCGATGAGATTAGGTTATAAATACATAATTTATATCAATATTTTTGTTATTTGATTGATAACAGAAGAGTTCAATATCATCTAATGAAAAACAATAGGAAATTTTTATTTAGTTTTGCCAAATAATTTTTAGTCAGAATTTCCAATTTTTTCAGATACTGCAGACAAATATTAGTAAAACTGTAAAATTAATGTGATTTTAAAATCTTTAAAATATTTGTTTTACTCTGCTGGAGAGAAAATGTAACCATTTCTCGAAACATCAAATTATATTAAAAAGGGAAGTGATACTCTTTTGAAGGCTGAACAATCAATATGACTCATGAAGTTTTCGTTCATACTACATTTGTTTCACCAACTTATCCATCTCATCGGAGGCCCCCCCCACCCTCTCTCTCTCTCTCTCTCTCTCTCTCTCTCTCTCTCTCTCTCCACCACGAGTAGGATATTCACTAACGACTCCATTACTGTTAACTAACAATCAATTTTAAACGATTATGCAAAAGAAATTAATTTTCCGTTATGTATTAAGAATGTTTATAATAAAAATATCTGAGGAATATAAACATCTATATGCAATTGATCAAAAAATGACCCACTTGGCAACAACAGGCAGCCAGACACTGGTGGAAGCAGCAGAGTGGTCGACAACTGCCGTTCTTAGGCACCAGAATCGCGCTTCTTGGCATAATGGATCTTCAGAAGGCAATCGTCAGAGCTGATTTGATGAACAGTACGGAACCTTTTGTGGCTTGTGTTGGGGAATTTAAGGATAGACCTTTAGCGAATTGAAGTGGATTTCAATAGCTCGCTTCTATCACAACTAAGATGACGAGTTTGGTATTATGTTGGGCCGAGAGAAGGTTGTGAACTCAAAGGCAGTATGAAAGCAACTGTGTTAATTTATTAAAGAACAGTCTCTTTTATATACAATACCTCAAGGCAACAGGAAATTACATGTTCGAGAAACAGATAATGTTGCATAGGAGAAACGCAGACATGTTTATTCTGGTTCTTTTTAGTGCGAGGGAAGAGCGAAGATACAAGCATAATATATACAAAATAAATTATGTACGATCGTGTGACACACGGTTGGTACATGGCTCCCCCCCCTAAAAATTACATACAGTATATGTTAAATAGAGCGCCCTGATCTAGAGAGGAAAACTGTAGGTTGGTCATTTGGCAGAAGATAAGTAGGTTTTAGACGATCAATGGAGACCCAGTCTTCTTTGCAACGAATGTTTAGTAGGAATGCTTTCGGACTGCGGCGGATCTCAAGGAAAGGGCCTGTGTAAGGGGGCATTAGCAGTGGCTTGCTAGTGTCGTTCCGCAGAAAGACGTGCGTTGCAGACTGCAAGTCAGTTGGTATGTGATGCTTCGCTGGGGGCTTGTAAGTCTGACAGCATGGAGAAAATTTTCCCACGACGTGACGTATGCGCTGGAGATCGTCGGAGGATGTTGTAGAAGGAAAAAATTCGGCAGGGATGACCAACGGGTCGCCATACACCATTTCAGCTGCCAAGACGTCGAGGGCGTCTTTAGGAGTGGTCCTTAGTCCCAGGAGAACCCAGGGAGGCTGAGTAAACCAGTTGGAATCCTTGGAGCGGGACATCAAAGCTGCTTTGAGGGTGTGATGTAAACGTTCAACCATTCCATTGGCAGCGGGGTTGTAGGCCGTTGTCTGATGTAGGGGGATACCCAGGAGATTCGCTAATGATGTCCACAATTGAGAGGTGAAAGTGGTTCCCCTGTCGGAAGTAATATGCTCAGGGATACCAAATCTTAGAATCCATCCAGAGAGTAAGGCAAATGTACATGAGGCGGACGTTGCAGTTTCCATGGGAATGGCTTCAGGCCAACGAGTGAAGCGGTCGATGACGTTAAACAGGTAATGATGTCCTTATGATGTGGGTAGGGGGCCTACAACGTCGACATGGATGTGGGCGAAACGACGCTGAGGTTGAGGAAAGGTGCCCACTCCTGAATCCGTGTGTCGATGTACTTTGGAAGTTTGGCAAGAAGTGCAGGCGCAGACCGAATCCTTAGCATCCATAGAAATGCCGTGCTAAATGAACTTTGTCTTCAGCAGCTGTGCAGTAGAATGGCACGAGGAATGTGAAAGGCCGTGAATGAAATCAAACACCTGCCGGCGCATGAGAGCAGGAATCCAAGGTCGCGGTCTACCAGTGCTGACATCACATATGAGGGTGGTGTTGAGGTCTTAGAGGGGGAAGTCTTCCCAACGGAGGGACGTGCAGGATGTCCTATATTCTTGAAACTCTGGATCCTGTCGTTGGGCTTCAGCCAGGGCGTTGTAATCCAATCCCAGTTGAACGGCAGCCAACGTGTTTCTTGACAGGGCATCAGCAACGGAATTCATTTTCCCAGGGACGTATTTAAGGGTGCAATTGTATTCAGCCACGGCGCAGAGATGTCGGCGTTGCCGGCCAGACCAGGCATCAGACTTTCAAGTAAAGGAGTGCACTAGAGGCATGCTGTCTGTGTAATGACGAAGGGCCTACCTTCTAGGAAATAGCGAAAGTGACTGACAGCCAAGTGCACCGACAGCAATTCTCGATTGAAGGTAAAATAACCCGATTCTGCCTTGGATAGTTTTCTGCTGAAGAAGGCCAATGGTCAGGGCAAGCCGTTGATCACCTGCTCGAGTACTGCACCAATAGCGACGTCGCTGGCATCGGTGGAGAGAAGGAGAGGGGCATGTGGGATAGGAAAAGTGAGAGCCGCAGCAGTTGATAGGGCCTTCTTTGCATTGCAGAGGGCTGCTTTTTGAAGGGGACCCCACTTCAGGTCCTTTGGCTTGCCCTTGAGGGAGGCGTAGAGGGGAGCAAGACGTGGCAATGGCTGGCAGAAAACGGTGATAATAGTTGATCATGCCCAAGAATTCCTGCAGAGGTTTGACGGTCAAACAACCCACAGCCAAAATTTGTACTTGAACGTACACTGGTCATAAATACAAAAAACATAAACTCAAATTATATAATTCATTATATAATTTGTGTTTACCTTTTTTGTGTTTATGACCAGTTTACGTTCAAGCACAAATTTTGGCTGTGGGTTGTTTGATTGTTTGACAATGCTAGTTAGCTGACTAGGTTTTTCTGTCATTTTTCTATTGTTCAAAATTTTTGAAATTTGTTTTTATCCTATTTTACTTATTGACGTTCTTCAACTATGTCTCACTTTTTATTGTACCTTGAAGAAGTGTATTAAAATGCACGAAAGCACTTGGTACTAAAGCTTTTTTTATTTCCTACTGGCTTTTGCGTATACCAAGTTACGTGATCCTTGTGGCAGTAAAGCATTATGGATGCCAGGCGCCTCTTCATGATTTTTGCTACATTTCGGATACTCTACCCGTCACTGCTACCTTTTGTGACTGGATTTCGTTCTTCTCTTATCAAAACCCACAAGCTAAAGTTGCAACTTGAATTTCTACGTAAGTGTTTGAATGAACATGCTATGCCTAGATCTTTTTTATCCAAGAAACATCGCCATCTTTCAGACAAACCATTTGAGGAATATCAACGACTTATGCTGCATAAATACATTGAGTTAACAAAGTGGATGTTGAAGAAAATTTCAGACTCCTAAGATCCAAGAGATATAGTTTTAATCAAGCTATCCCGTCTGATTGGAAGCCACAGTTACTTGATTATTGTTATGGTTTACTGAGAAGCCAGTGTCGTCGTTTGAAGAGCGGACTCGATCGTAAACTTGAACATCTCATAGAAAACAGTGTTTGGAACAAGAATGCTAACCCACGATTTATTTGCAACCTTTCAGATAAAGTATTAGATAATGTTACTATCGCAGCTCTTGGGTATGGTATCAACTTTTCTGTTTACGGTAAGATTTATCTTTATAATACTTGGTTTTATAATATTTCTCTTCACAACATCTTTACATATAGATGGTAACATCATGACTTTTATAATATATTGTGTTGACTTTGTTGATGGGCATTTCTATGAGCTATTTTACCCGGCGTATGTCATTGAAAAGGCCATCAACAAAGCCAACATAGTATATTGAAAGAATTCATGATGTTACCAACCAAAGAGATTTTAAAAATAAGATAAAACTTCCATATATAGAAGGTATAGAAAAATAACTAATAACATTAAAGCTGATAACCCCTTCGATTTTTCATATGCGAAGACCATATAAAGCGCCTTTATTTATTTATGTATATATATATATATATATATATATATATATATATATATATATATATATATATATATATACATATATATATGTGTGTGTGTGTGTGTGTGTGCGTGTGCGTGTGTGTGTGTGAACAATAACAAAATCCGTATTAAACTTGAATAACCAAACACATTTTTGTATTTATTTATTTATTTATTTATTTTTTTTTTTTTTTTGTAAATCTTGGTTGTCAAAATACAGCGAACATGAGAAGCCTTGCAATTGCATAGTACCATCCCATGAAATGTTAAGGAAAGTTCCAAAAGAAAATTATAGCGGGAAGCAGAGCCTAATCTCGGGCACCTAAAAGAAATGATTTTACGACTGGCTTCCTTTAAATTGTTTGCCTATTTGGACCACATTAGCTTTTTTTTGCACTTGGTTGCTTTCTAAATTGCGAAGCTATTCCTATTGCAATAGAGCTTAGCGAACTATGAAATGAGAAGGGAGAAAATGCAGGTACCACTGCACAAGTATAAGGACCATTGTAACAAAAGTAGGCATTTCATGGTACAAAGAAAATTATATTGCTGAAGTGATACAACATAATCTTAGTCAATGATAATGCAAATCTCAAAATTAGGAAGAAAAATATGAAATGATAATAATAATAATAATAATAATAATAATAATAATAATAATAATAATAATAATAATAATAATAATAATAATAATAATAATAATAATAATGCAAACGGGATATCAGAGGTTTCAAACCTTCGCTAGTGAATATTGACAGCATTTAATTAAAGTCGATGGATATCGCCTCCCACTTTTCATATGCTGACTGCACAGCAGATAGTGGAAAGTGCAATTTTGATCCACATCACTTATATAATTTAATGGTTTATTCTGATTCATGGTATCAATCAATTGTTGAAGTTTTGTGAGAATCAAATGTGTCTATTTGTTTTGAAATAATCTTGAATATCATGAAAAAGGCGAATCCAGATCCGGTACCGGATCATCTCCAAAATTTTATGGGGTCATCCATGTCATAAGATCTATCACTGGTGCCAATTTCTTTGAAATCCGTTGAGTAGTTTTGACGTAATCCTGTCCACAGACACACACAAATAAATGAATAAATAAATAATTGAACTGATTTAAAAATATTAATTTGCTGAAAGATGTTCCGGCAATAGAGGTAATGTGTTGGCTATAAGACAGTTTAAGAAGTTATGTTGAAATAAAATGACGTTTTATTGAGAAATATTCCTTACCTGATGCGAGAAAGGGGAACATAAAAAAAATTACAAACCCAAAATTCAGGAAGTTGAATCCGTTCTTAGTTTTGTAACTGGCATTTTTTTTGCGATTCCCATTTGTTTGCTACCCGGAGTGCCAATCTCCCAGGAGATGATAAAAAAGCAAATGTCTGTAAACATATTCGCAGATTAGTAGACCCGTATTTATGTGGTTATTTGTTCGATAACAATTGCTCGTTAAAAGACGTAGTGAGCGCAATACAAAACATTTTAGACAGTTTACCAAAAGAAAAATTGACTGGGAGTAACTGGCCCGATTTCAAGAAGTTAGCAGCTATGAGAGGCACTCACCAGGAGAGGGGAGAACGTAGTCAGCAGGTAAGAAGAGTCTTCAGATGCTGGCAGTGTGGGGGAGAGGGGAACCGACGATTGGAGTGCCCCACCCAAGAATCCACCCGGTTTTACACTTGTCAGGCCTACTTCGAGAATGCCCGACAAAAAAACGCCAATGGCGGGCGGGCTGTGGCACACGCACACCTCCCCCCGCCCAACATCCGAGGAAAAGAAAACAGAGGAAGTGGGAGATGAAGTAGATAGATGCCCCCACGCACAACATCAAAAGACACAGCTGAGTCAGCACTCCCATTGATGACGTACTTAGAGCAGGCACTGGGACCTCCATCGAAGGCCCTGGCTTCAACCCCGCAGCACTAGGAAGCAGCAGCAATGCAGCTGAGGTCATTGACCTATACTCCATATATCGTAATGGCCGACTAGGAATGTTAGTCGTTGGGATTGAACTGCCAGATAAATCCATTCAAGCGCTGATCCACACAAGACTCAGCATTTCACTTATTGAAAAGAGATCCTTCTTAAACCCAATACAGTTAGCAGCATTCTTCATCCTTGACACCCCAGGAGGAAATAAAATATGCATAAACGATCGTCAACTTTAAGGTGGGATCTGTGAAGTTTATACATGGTTTTTTTTTTTTGTCTTGCCCACCTTGGGAATTCCAGGAATAGAGGCTGTTTTATGAATAGATTTCAGTTCTAGTAATCATATATGCTTTTTTGGAGGGAAATATACAATAACAGTAAAAGC
Organism: Palaemon carinicauda; assembly: GCF_036898095.1. NCBI lineage: Eukaryota > Metazoa > Arthropoda > Malacostraca > Decapoda > Palaemonidae > Palaemon > Palaemon carinicauda. The sequence continues at coordinate 20,878,233 of NC_090729.1, read as the reverse complement.
AGGAGGTTGTACTTTGCCGACAAAAATTCACGAGAGAGTAAGTGCTTTTGCAGGCATGGAGAGAATATTAAGTAAGGTAACAGCTGTACCTGAGAGAGGAAAAGTGTTGTCTCCCCAGACACTTACGAGTATATCAGTGACCCTGTGTCACCCCCTTCCGGAAGGAATCAGGTTCATTGTTGAACCCCATTGCAATTGGGCACATGTAATTATAGAGGGCTTATCTGTAATAAAAGGGAACAGAGGTGATATACCGATAGTTAATTTGTCAAATAAAAGAGTTGTGTTAGGAAGTGGTTCTGCGTGTAAATTAGAGTTATGTGAAATTGCTAGTAATAGGATGTTGGGAGTCACTACTCCAGCCCGCACAGGCGAACACAATATCAACCTGTAGTTGGTTACATTATCAATAATTATTCCGATTTAATTGCAATTAGAGATTAGCCAACCAGAAGGATTGATCGATTTCCCTTTAGCATTGAAACTGTGCAGGCAGAGCGATCAGGTCAAGGCTTTATAACGTACCCAATTATTTCCAGGGAGAGATACAAAAGGGAAATTAATAAATTTAGGGAACAAGGTATAATCGAGAAAAGCGAATCCCCCTGGGCTTCTCCAATTATAGCTGTTAGGAAAAATGATGGCTCAGTAAGATTCTGAGTGGATTATAGAAAGTTGAATGCAGTCACTAAGGATAATGCATTTCCATTGCCCTCGATCAAAGAATTACTTGTGAAGTTACGGGATAGTAAATATTTTACAATTATTGATTTAAAATCTGGATACAATCAAATACCCATTCAGGTAGACAGTAAATGTAAAACGGCATTTATAGCAAACGATCAACTATTTCAGTTTAATTTTCTTCCTTTTGGTGTTAGAAATGCTTCAAGTCATTTCTCTAGAGAAATGATGGTGGTTTTGTCTCCATTAATTGGTCATGATGTTCCTGCTTTTTCCGACGATATCATAATTACAGGGAAAACGGCCGAGGAACATAATAATGATATTCGTAAAGTTTTAGAAGCATTGCTACGTCATGGTATGAAAATAAATTTGTCAAAGTGCTAATATTTCTGTAAACAGGTCGAATTTTTAGGTCACAATAACTATATAAAGTATCCAACATTGCCCCAGTAAAGTAGCAGCTACTAGAGATTTCCCCAGGCCACGTAACCCTAAGGAAGTAGCTGGGTTCCTTAGGCTCAGTGGTTATTACCGTAAATTCATAACAGGTTTTGGTGAGATAGCGAGACCCTTAGATGCTTTAAAGAAACACAAAATAATAAATTGGGGAGTGGAAGAAGAAATGGCCTTTAACCATTTGAAAGCTACCTTAACTAGCAATGACTTACTCGCATATCTTAAATTTGATCGTCCGTTTTTAGTGACAACAGATTAGAGTAGCGTAGCTATTGGTGGCGTAGTTTCCCAACAAGATGATAAAGGTAGAGAGTGGCCCCTTTGTTTTGCTTCCCGTGCATTAAAGGGGGCAGAAAAGAATTATAGTACATTCGATCGAGGGCTTTGGCTATTCTTAGGGTTCTAGAGAGGCATTGGTTCTTTCTATTAGGTTAGTCGATTGAGTTGCAAAGTGATCATCGCCCCTCACGTGACCTCTTTTTCAAAGGGGATTTGACCTCTCGACAAGCGTGATGGATTGAGAGGTTGTTAGAGTTTAATATAAAGGGTTTTTACCACATAGATGGTATAGCTAACAAGGTAGCCCATGCCCTCTCTAGATGTGCAGTAATAGGTGTATTTTCTAGGGCACAAAAGAGGAACGAAGAACGTAACCAGAATATTGAAGACTTCCATCAAAATAGAGAAAATAGAAAACGGGATGTGAATTCTCCCGAGGAGCAACCAGAATACCAGAGAGAGAGAGAGAGAGAGAGAGAGAGAGAGATTTACAGATATTAGAAAAAGCGAGAGAGATATGAGCGGTGAAGGTGAATATATGTGGGTGGCCGAGGACATGACCAGAGGTGTCCAGAATGAATGCCCTGGGGATGCGGGTGTGAGTGACTTGGGAGGTTGGGACATAAAAGAAGTTCGAGAAGGACATAAAAAAGAGGAATGGATGGAAAGAGTGCAAAGAGTGATTAAAAGGGAATCGGAGAGTTATCCGTCAGTTCTGAACGTGCCTTGTGAGAATTTTTTTTATCGGAAATTATATCATATATTGTGCTTACCATAAGAGGTGAGTGGGATTTTGTGCACGGGTAGTTCTTCCTTCCTCTTTAATTAATCAAGCCATCCACATTTACGTGCAAGTCCGTGTGCAGGGCATTTAGGGATTTATAGAGCATTAAGGAGAGCATGTGAATCCTTCTTTTGGTTAGGAATGAAAAAATCTATAGAGAATTATATAAAATATTGTCATGCTTGTAACTGTTTCAAAGAACATAAAAACACTGTACCGGAAGCCAGAAAGTGGCCTGTGATTCCTATTAAATTTTATAGAGTGCATATGGATTAAGTAGTACCATTTCCTACTGGTTTAACACAACATAAGTATATATGTGTATTTGTGGATGCATTTACTCGGTACATTCATACTTACGCAATGCTAGATAAATATAGAAAATTCAATAGCCCAGGCGCTGTGATCTTTTGTTACTAGCTTTGGTTGCCCAAAAATTTATATAAGTGATAATGATCTCAA
>NC_090729.1:20845565-20865565 GCF_036898095.1 Palaemon carinicauda | reverse complement strand
AGTTATGCGTGTGTATGTGTGCGTGTGTGCACACCATTGCTTAATCTAACATAGGCATACATTATAAATTGCACTCAATACACAATAATCTGAACCTTAAAGAAAAAAAATAGCAATCATTTCTATACAGACTTGCATTATAGTCCTATGACGTAAGTCCGTATAGAAAGAATTTGCTGTTTTCTCGTAATGATTCAGATTAAACTAGCAGCACCATTTCGCTTTGATGATACCATAGTATTGCAAAAATACTGTTCCATTTACATTGCTCGATATTTTCACCAATTGCGAGTTTTGTTTATTCCATGTTGTTAGTAGATTCTGTTATTAAAAAAAATAGTTTATAACATGATTTTATTATACTTAGTTCAATTTATCCCAATTTTTGATAGAAGTTGCAAAATTACGTAGCATTCATCCGAAAACAAGCTTTGTTGGTGTTATTATTGAATTTAAACCTACCACCACAATGCTTTATAATCTCGTTATCCGTTAAACATTATGTATTGACAAATCACATATATAAGGGAGAAATTTAGGTTAGTAAATAAGTTTGGATTCACAGTACTAGGTCTTTATTTGAAACCAATGAAGGTATCCAGATAAAAATACTTCCGACCAATCAGCTATTAGGAAACTTTTCCATGCTAAAAGGGCACCCCTGCGAGGCTGCACTATGCAATAATGCAACATTAGATCACTTTTTATTCCCAAGTTTGGTGCTAAAACATCTAACCTGACCGAATTCATTACAGCGAACCTCAACTTCAAAACCCCCAGGAATAGAATTTGCGAAAAAATAGAACCCATCCTCGTTGTGTGTGCATTTCCGCGGTGCAGATGAAATAAACCTCTTTAATATTCATGGTGAACACCACAACGAATTTCGAAAACGCCGCAGACAGGGACGACATTATTCCTTCCAGTCACACACAATGTCTGACGGATTATTGTGGACGGAGGTCCTTCGTATTACTATTGTTGTTTTTATGCTGAATAAATGCAGTGAATTTAAAAGCAAATGTCATTATATATATATATATATATATATATATATATATATATATATATATATATATATATATATATATATATATATATATATTCGTTTATTTACTTATCTAATAAGTGAGAATTGTTATAAGTTTCGTATAATCCTGAAACTTAACTCAACTGTGCTACTAAGTGGTTTGTAAATTATATATATATATATATATATATATATATATATATATATATATATATATATATATATATATATATATATATATATATGTGTGTGTGTGTGTGTGTGTGTGTGTGTGTGTGTGTGTGTGTGTGTGTGTGTGTGCATAATAATAAGTTGTAATTGTTATAAGTTTCGTATAATCCTGAAACTTAACTTAACTGTGCTACTAAGTGGTTTGCAAATTCTAGATATGACCTGAAATAATGATAAAAATGTATTATTCAAATTTGTCCACCTTCCACGCCATTATTCATTTCAATTCATTTCTTTTCTTTTTCATCATCATGAATCTTCCTTTAGCCGGTTGGAATTTGGTCGATTTAGATGGACCCCTCTGGTTTTCCTTTACCATCCTCACAGTCTGAGAGAAAGTCCTTCATTTTAGTCTCATTTACCCCTGCATGTCAAATACATGCTGCATTTTTATATCGATTATTGTTGTTGTTGATAATTGCCGCGTTCTTGCAGCCAGGCACGGGCTCTTTCACTCTTGCAGCCCGTAGGTGTTTTGGTTGGATTTTTGGTAGTAGGTGATTTGGTTGTCGGGTACTCTGCCACTTTTATTTTAGGTGGATTTTGGTTTAGGTTTGGGTTTGGGATGGTAAGAAGCAATAGTTTTCTACCTGTTTGGGAAAAGGAAAAAGGTGACGGTGGGATGGAGATGTCCTTCCCAAGAGCCAACTGGCTCCAGTTTCTTAGTTTGAGAAAAAGAGTTACAGTAGTTGTCCGGATGAGTAGGAGAGCTTGGGAAGGAGTTTGAAAAGTTTTAGTAGGGGATATTGGTATAGGTGAAGTAAAAAACTTCTTAGCGGTTTATGCTTAAGTTATTAGACAGAGAGATAGTGTGAAGTTACAGCTAAGTGAGAGAGAGCTGAAAAAGAGAGTTGTTAGCAGCTTTGAGTGGTAGAGAAAATGGGGAATAAACATTCCTGTACCTGAAAATTCTGGAACAAAAATAAAAATAAAATGTTAATTATCATTGTTGTCATTGAGACGTCTATTTGCTGAATGGTTGAGAGGGATACCTGAACTGGAAGATATAAGAGAGATTGCAAGTGGGAGAAGAGTTAAAAAGAGGTGATAGGGTTGCTTAGGTTACAAACTGGTGCTGTTACTACGTTATCTTGGTGGAGGGTAACTGCGGAGAAAGGCTGAGAAGGCATCAACATTGGCAACTATGTGTTTGACAATTGATGTTGCAGTTGCAGGACTGTTGACGTTGAGATCCTGTCTGAGTAGGCTATTTTCCTGACAGTGCAGTAAGTAGTGCTGTAGAGGTTCATCTGTAGCTTGCTCGCAGTAGCTGCACGGTCTCTCTGGTCTCTGCTGTGCTACTGGATCTTCACCATTGTCCGTGATGATATGCCAGTTGCACGGATATCCCGGTTGCAGTCTGCAAATGATAACTGCGACTTGAGGAGGTGTTTGTATTGCTACTGGATGTGGTAATAGATTTGTTGCTTCGATGTACCACGTTGCTGATCTTCATCCATCAAGGAAGGCTCGCCTTACTTCGCATGTCTTTTGGATGTTGCAGTAGGCAGCCATTTGAATCTTGATGGTTTTGAGTGAAGGTTGCAGAGTAATGCCTATTGTCTGGCACATTAGGGCCGATTTAGCTAGGTGATCAGCTTCATCAATGCCAGTAATTCCAGTGTGACTTAGGATCCAATTCAGGGTTACTTGCCGGTTCTTGCTTTGATGACCTAAGGCTAAGAACTGAATTGCTGTGATGACGTAATCATTTTCAGTAGGTTCTTTGTTAAGGAGAGCCAGGATGGCTCCTCTGGAATCTGTATGGATTGTTGTGTTTCCTTCTTGTATGTTGGCAGAGTGTTCTATTGCTTTAGCAATTGCTACTAGCTCAGTTTGTAGTGTACAGGCGTGGTTTGAAAGTCTCCAATTCTCTCTGTAGCCTGATGGAGAGACAACTGCTGCAGGGATGTCGTGGTCAAGTGATCCATCAGTGTAATAGATATTAGGAGCTGGTGTGTTACTGATTGCATTTTTTGCTGCTTTTGTGAGTTGCTCTGGTGTACAGAGAGCTTTGTTTGCTACCGGAAGGATGGTAAAGTTATATAGTATGGGGTCCTGAGCACAGGGGCAGGAGTGCTGTAGCCATCGTGCTTTTGTTGTCCCTTGGTTCTGTGGGCCTTATTTTGCATTTGTATTCTTCTCAGTGTGTCCAGCAGTTTCTTTGCAAGGGAATTTAACGGGTCTATCTCTTCTTCCAGAGGGAGAAGTCTCTTGAGTTTGTTGTTGAGTGGGCATTCTCTGTCTGCGATGATTGACTTGAATATAATGCTGCTGTTTCTGATGTTAATCCTGGCTGAAAGGGAAATTAGGTTAGTTTCGGCTCTTAGCAAGCAGTCTAGTCCACATTAGTGAGCCGCTGGTAAGTCTCATGGCGTTATTTTGCACCAATTCCAGTGATGCTTTTTGAGTGTCAGTCAATGAGGTGAAAGTAGGTCCTGCATAATCGATGTGGGATCGAATTTCTTGTACATAAAACATACATAAAACAGTCTTAGGAGGCTGTTTGATACTCCTTGTTTTCTCTCTGAGGTAGGCTACTTCATTAGCCGATGATAGAGTTTTGCTGATAATTACTCCAAGGTACATGAATTGGCTTACCTATTCGATGGCTTCACCCCTCAGATTGAAGTTCTGAGGGTTTTGTGGGTGTTTTATGGCCATAACTTTGGTTGTGTTAGTGTTGATCTTTACGACAAGGTATTTGCACTTGGTCTGGATCATGTCCAGTGCCTATTGGGTAGCGTTTCTTGCATATGCTTTATGTGGGCAGATGATGCACATGTCATCGGGGTATATGAAGATTTCCACTCCGTTTGGGAGGTTTAGAGTGGCTAGCTTCTCCATAAGTAGATTGAAGAGATAGGGGCTTGTGGCATTCCGTTTTTTGGGGGATGAATTCCGTGGTTTTTCCTTGAAAGGTGACTGGCGTCTCGGTATAGTGTGTAGTTCCGAATCCACGCCAGTAGATGTCCTTTCACTCTTTTCAACAAGTGTGAAGAGGATGGCAGGTGAGCTGGCTAGCTCAAAAGCTTTCTAGAGATCGAGAAAGATGACAAAGGCTTTTTTGTCATTAATTGTTGTAAAAACATCCGTAATACATTCTTGAGTGCCTAGCCCTTCCTGTAGGCATATTGGCGCTGATGTAGTTGGCCTATTTTCCATTGTAGTCTGTTGAGTACCATTCTCTCAGCTACTTTCTCGGTGCAGCTAATCAATGGTATGTGTCGGTAGGTGTCTGGTTCCTTTGGTTTTGGGATGGGTTTTGTGTCCTGTTGGTTCCATGTTATTGGGCGTAGTCTTTCTCTGTGTGTTCTATTGATTAAGTGTAAGTACACCAACTTCGCGTTGCTTCCCATGTTCCTTAGCATAATGTATGTGATTAAGTCGGCTCCAGGGTCAGTGTCCTTTTTGCCTTTTGCAAAGGCCGTGTTGAGTTCTTCCCTTGTGTAGGGGTTTTTGGTGTCATCTCTAATGTTGCACCTGGCTTCTATGATGTTCCTGAATGGAAGCAGTGTTCTTTGCCTGTTTATGGTTTGCAGAGGTAGATTTGAGCTTTTTGCCTTGTCGGCAAAGTTATTGGCAATTTTTTTAGCTTCGTTTGATGGGTCTGGTGGGTGACTCTGTGTGTGGTATATTTCCCAGAGACTTTGTGGAGCCAGCCCCATATTTTTGCTAGGGATTTGATGAAGTTAACTTCGTGGCACCATGAGTACCATTTATCTGTTTTCACTTCCAGTGATATCTATAGGGAATGTTTGATGATTTCCACTAGTAGATCATAAAGTTCATCAGTTCTGTATTTCCTGAAGAGTTTTCTGGTTCGGTTGATTGTGTCATTCATTTCTTTGATGCAGCTGTTGTCGTACCAGGCGTCGGCGTGTTTCCTTTCAGAGTGCTTTTTCTGAGGCATGGATACACTGGCAGCTGCCTCTAGTTGCTTGTTGAAGTCAAGTGATAGGGTGGAAATATCAATGTGAGGGTTCTTGATGTATTCGAGACCCCATTCTGTTAGCAGCATCTGGGTTCCATTTTCTGAGGGTGGAGGACGCGGATGGTATTTTTCCAATTCGAGTTTAACTTCTATGACAAGGGAATCAGTTGTTAGTACAGGATGCAGTCACCATTTGGCACCTTTTTGTATGGTGCTAGATATTAAGGTGAGGTCTAAACGACCACATTTTAAACGAGTTGCCTCTGTAACGTCAGGATATTCTTGCAATAGGGCGTGCAGGTGTCTGCCTGTTTAATTTGTTGCTGATATTGAGTTCATAAAAGGCTGGTGAGCGTTGAAGTCGCCTGCAAATATTGTGTCATCCTCAGAGGCAGCGGCAAAGAGCTTCTCTGCATTGATGCTTTTGGGTTGAGACTTGTAGATATTGTAGAATGTGAGAGTTGTTGCCAGCAGAGATATCTGAACGCTGAGTGTTTCTGTCTCTGTCCCATAGTCGATGCTTGGTACTCTTTTAGAGGGGATGCTATTCTCGATAAGAGTGGTTAATCCTTTTGTCATTGGTGTTAGATACGTGGTGTACGCTTTGTATCCTGAGAACACAAATGGTGTGTTCTCGTTTAGAAGAGTTTCTTACAGTACGATGATGTCAGGGTTTTACACTGTAGTTCGGGACTGTAGGAAGGCGAACTTATTTCTGAGTCCGCATACGTTCCATTGAAGCACTTTCACTTTGGTGTTGTTGTGGGTATCTTCGTTGTTGTGAGTGGTTGTGTTAGGATCGTTTGGTGGAGGGACTATAAAGGGAATTGAGCTTGAAGTTCTTGGGCGGTATTATAAAAATTCAAGTCATCAAGAGACTTCTGGGTAAACTTAATTTTACGGGACTGTAAAAAGTTACGGAGTATGTTAATAATGGCTGCAAAGAGAACATCCATGGGGCAAGCAGTAAGGTCATAATCGTTCCAATCATTTACTGGCGGTAGGGCAGGGTGTGAGGCGCTTGGTTGGCTTCAGAAAGTGGGACTAGGTAGGCTAGGACACTCTCTTAAGGAATTGGAGGTGCTGGGTATGTGGGTTACAGATGCGGAGGAGGATGAGGAAGGTTTAAGTCTTATCAGCGGGGAGGCAGCGGAAGGAATGGGAGGAGAGGTGAATCTTAGTGGTGAGGGCGTGGAAGGAGTGTGGGAAGGGGATCGTTTTGACTTTGGAGGAGGTCTGGGAAGACGTTGAGGTCTAGTTGCTGGGGAGAGACTTGGAGGAGAAGGAAGTTCAGGAATGGCATGTCTGGATGAGTTATGATTTTGTTGGTAGGTGCAGTTGGTTAGTGGAGGAGTGTGGTTGGTTGGAGGTTGGTAAGTTCGACGTTGCTGACATGGGTGCAGGTTGTAGTGGCGATTTACTCCCTGGCGGTTCGTGATGCGCTGCAATCTTACAGGACATCTGTAATGCCAAGCATGATGAGATCCTCTGCAATTTGGACAGTTTGTAGTAGTGTTGTGTCCAGCCTTAAACCGGGCAATGCAGTAGGGTGTTGGGTGCTTTCTGCAGCTACAAACTGAACAGAGCTCCGGGCCTGTATAGTGGCCCCTGTGGTGGCCAAACTTCTGACACCTGAAGCATCTGAGAGGCTCTCGGAAGTACCCCTAGGTTTAGAAAGTGCCCCAGTGGCCGAAAGATAGTTGTGGAGGTCGAGGTCCCTTGATGACTATCTCCAGCTTATGTGATCTCCTTCCAGCCTTTCCCTCACATCTCTTGGCAGAGAGAATGGAAGGGTGGTGGAGCACAGGTTCGATTGGCAGGTTGAGGTCGTACAATATGATGATAGTGGTAGGGTTGTCAGTTAGGTCGAGTAGTAGTAAGTTATCCTGTTGGTCAAGGAAAGTCTTAGTTTGGTGGTCCTGAGCAGAGATGACCTGTTGTCCCCTGCAATTCGTATGAATAGTCATTTTACATATGGGTTCTTGGCCTCCATGGAGGCTATGGTAGCATACAAGGTTGTGTTGGGGCCAGGAGTGAGCCTGAATCTGGTCGGGTGTGACGTACTGTCGGTGGTGTGCTGTGGAGGTGGCTGCTGGGTAGGGTTACTGTTGGTGTCTTGGTTGTCTTGATCTTCTTTTGCTGCTGTTCCTATTGGTTCTGCTTCTGCTACTATGTGCTCTTGGGTCTGTTCTTGAACGTCCTTGAAGTTCCAGGGACTGGCTCCATTACCAGTGGATTGGTTTTCTTCTTGTGGCTCCTCAAGGTAAGACATGTTGGCTTCATAATCCTTCCCTTCTCCACTCAGGCACGAGGGGAGGAGGTAGGGATAGGGGAAGAACCACTGGCTGCCATCACAAGCACACGAGGGTAGCCTTCACCTTGTCGAACTTGACCTGGTTATAGGTGGTCTCAATAACACAAGATGAAAAATAAAAAATAAAAAAAAACAACTGTTAAGGCAGAGTTCAAATGTGATGAACTCGCTAACACTCGGAGAATCTACGGGCAAAGTACCGAAAATTTCAGTAACTCTGCTGTAAATTAGGGCCGATGAAAAGTGATACTCTCACTAAGCTGTAAGTGAAACAGATGATGCTTTTCTTTTATATATAGTAAAATGATTAGGTAATTTTACTATTGATGCATTAGGCCCCCATACACCCTTGTGAAAGATGCATTCAAGAGACTTGTCTAGACAATGATCGACAGAGATAAGATCCCGGAAATGTGTAAGCAATGTTTTCTCTATTACTTACACGAGATCTATTACATTTGCATATATTTACACCACTTTAGGTAGAATATACTTGTTTGTACCTTTGAATTTTCATGGAAGACAATAACATCATCCGTTGAGCCAATTTATTCTATCAATTCAATATGAGCTATGAAATACTTTTTAGAAGATTCTCTGATGTACTCTCCCTTACCTGGGATCGAACGCATTTGGTTCTCGCTACTGCTGATAGTATTAAATTGAATCCATCTTTAGTAACGCATGATTTTTCCTTTGCCTACACTTTTACCGAATAATCTAGCATACTCTTTACGTATTCTCCTCTTTCGTCATATACCTGACAACACTAAGTTTATCCAAAAATTATTATTATTATTATTATTATTATTATTATTATTATTATTATTATTATTATTATTATTATTATACATAACCATAGTTGCAAAAGCAATTGTTATAAGCCCAATGCCTCCAACATCGAAAAATAGCCCAATGAGAAAAGGGAACAAGGAAATGAATAAAGTACAAGAGAGGTGATACACATTTGCAATCTAATGTTTTAAGAATAGTAACAACATTAAAATAAATTTCATTTATTAACTATAAAAACTTGAAAAAACTAGAGGAAGACAAATTAGTTAAGATATTGTGACTGAGTTTACCATCAAGCAAGAAAGGTCAACCCCAAGACCGTGGGAGGCCATGATACACGGGCCAGGGCTTTACCCAAGACTACAGAACAATGGTTTGCCTCTGGAGTGTCGTTCTCCATAGCTAACAAGTCTCTTCTACCCTTACCATGAAGAAAGTAGTCCCTGAACAATAAGAGCGCAGTAGTTGACCCCTTGAGCGAAGAAGTAATGTTTGGGATTTTCAGTATTGTCAGGTGTATGAGGATGGAGGAGAATGTGGAAAGAATAGGCCAGACTATTTGGTGTATGTGTCGGTAAAGGAAAAAATGAGCCGTGGCCAGAGACCGGATTCCAATGTAGTGCAGTATGGCCAGTCAAAGGACCATATAACTCTCTAGCGGTTGCATCTCAACGGCTAACTGGTGCCCTGCCAACTTACTACCTACCTACCTACTGCAATGCAATTATCAAGCGGCTACTTTCTACTTTGCGAGTGTAGTAAAAAAAACTCTTCAGCTATGGTAAGCAGCTCCTTATGAATGACACTCCAAGATCAAAACATTGTTCTCCAGTCTTAGGTAGTGTCATACCCTCTGTACCATGATCTTCCACTGTCCTCTTGCTTAAGAGTAATCTGGTCCATAGCCATTCTGTACTTTCTTATTTTCTCGTCTCACTGGGCTATTTTCCCTGTTGAAGTCCTTGGGCTTATAGCATCCTGGTTGGCGTTGATATTAGAATTGAGGGTAGACTTAGGTATTCAGTACTTTACTCTAATAATTTTAATCGTTATCCATTACCAGTTTTCTTAATCACGGTTTTGTGTGTAAGGAATTATTCGGATAAAGTCCAATGTGAGAGAGAAAATTAGAAAAGATCTTACATGTTTCCAGATCAAAGAAAGCAGTACAAATAAAAGGCGGAACTGTTTTCGAGATATCGTTGGGTATAAACTTCATTTTTTTTGTTACGTCGTGAAATCAGTCTTTCTTTACTTCTTCTTTTTGGAATTTATCGGAATATTACTCTCTGTTTAGTGGAAATCAATTCCCATTATTCATTGTCAGGCAGCTTTTAGCAACATCAATCAAGTGTCAGTTTTCATAAAATCAGTTCTTCTCTCTGAGTCTAAAATTTTTTAGATTCGTCGTTCATCTTCAATACTGAGTTTATAAGGATCAGAAACTCAGAATTATTCATCTTGATATGATATTACTTCACAGGATTCCATGCCATTATTGGTTTTATGCTTCATTTCTCTCTCTCTCTCTCTCTCTCTCTCTCTCTCTCTCTCTCTCTCTCTCTCTCTCTCTCTCTCTCTCTCTCTCTATAATAACAACGCTCATCTTACTTTTACTTTTAGTCCTCTAACAATAATGAATGACTTTCCTCTTCTCAATGGGATAGAAGGTCTTTTGTAAATAAGGGACACAAACTCTGTGAGCGTTGAGTTCGATTCACCGGGTTGAATAATTTCCCCCTTTTAGAAACAAGAAATATAGCCCAGCAGGAAAAGAAAATAAACAAAGTATAGAATATTTTTTAGGATCAATAACAACGTTAAAATCGATATGTCTTATAAAAACTATGAAGAGATATTTATGTGTCTGTTCAACATAAAAGCATTCGCTGTGTGTATGATTTTTTGAATTTCCAATTATTTAACTACCAAATGAGGAAACCCATTCCACAATTTGGGCACAACTAAAAAAAAAAAATCATCTAGACTACTGTGCAGAAGTAAGCATTATGATGATGTCAAGACTGTTATAAATTTAGTAGACCATAAGATTTTAATCAACAAATTGTGAGCAAAATCAGCAGCGGCAGAAGAGGCAGGAGAACAATACTTGGCGCAAGGCAAAATGAAAGACTTAAAACATATATTCAGAATAGGTTGACCACCAACCATTTTAAAAGTCTATCTCAATAAGCAATATGTTTGTGTAATTGAAAATGAAAGAGACCAAATTTGATTCTCAGAAGTAAATTTTAAATAATTAAAACCTGGTTTGAGCATTGTTCTTTAGTCTGCTTCTTAACTCATGACTCTAGTAATAAAGAAACACACACACACACACACACACACACACACACACATATATATATATATATATATATATATATATATATATATATATATATATATATATATATATATATATATATATATATATATATATATATATATATATATATATATATATATATATATATACAGCGACAGAGCAGAAATGAAAGAGGTGAAAACCAATTAATATCAGTCATATCTAAAAGATAATATTTCAACGGAATTGGGAAAACTTATCTACATATACAAAAGTGATTCGTTGAACTCAGACAGCAAATGATGAAACCATTTATTTTTCACGTACTGCGACATATTAAAGAAACAAAAATTATGATTTCATCATTCATGTTTACTTTAGTAAATTAGAAGGAAGTGCGTGTCAAACTCCAGGATAATTTTTGATCTCGAGGGCCTTTCATGTTGTAGACTCAAGCAATCGGCAGAGGTGTTTTAACGTTAAAAGGTTTTTCAACTAAGAAACATCTTTACTTAAGTGTAATTGACTTTTAAATTTAATTAATTTATTTTGTGGGTGTGTGTGTCTTTGATAGGTCTAGGACCAAGAGATAAGCCTTTACTACCTTAGGGTGATTAGATCTTAATTTATTTAAAGTTCGTATGTCCCATACAGGCTTAAAATAGATATTGTAAAGGTAACGTACCCTATCAGAGTGTTGAGAGTCAGGTCCATTTCTTATAAAAGAAATTGGTATTTCTGTTTAATCCAACAAAATCTGGTGCCATCAAATCCTACACCGGATCACAAAATTACTCATACATAGAAGATATAAAAAAATTAATTGTCCATAAAGACTTGATTTTCCCTCAACAGCGGCTACTTTTGAGAGACCCGTTTTTTTTTTGGAGATGACTTTTTTTTTTTCTTATATCGGAATCTATGTTTATGATTGAGGAATTTAACATTAATTCTAATGTTTGGTGTAAAAAATATAAAATTTATTATTTTCCATTCTACAATTCATTTATATCCCTGTGGTATAATGATGCTTTAAATTTCTGTTCTTTTGGGTATCCTTTATTTAGGGTTTTACTTTTAAGTAAAATTCTATATTAGCTATGTAGGTCAGTTGGTATTCAAAAGAATATTTGAATATATTCTCAGTTTTTTACTTGCATTTCGATTTTAGTTTTACGTTTACAAATCTATTTTTGACTCAGAAGCTAAAATAACATTCGCTTTACTTTTCCATACTAGTTGATACCACAAAACATACAGGTGCGGTATTTCTTTTTTAGTTGTCCTCCGTATAAGATTGACCTCCCAGTTCTTAGTGATAATAGGTTGAAGCTTACTAGAAATTCAACAATTGGACTGGCCATATTTCATTTGTATACCTCTTACGCTATTTATTTCCACCCAGATATGTGCATCATTCCTCCAGGAAAATATATATAAAGAGTTACTTATGATTCAATTTATTGAGACTTCTATCTAAGGTAGTTGGGAGGAATACCTGACCCGGGAAGAGAGATATTGAAAGTGAAAAAGATGCTGGATACCAAAAAGACCGCCGACGGCTCCGCTCCCATCTTCAACGTTGAAGAAAGGACGGGAAGGCATAACTGTCTCCTTATAAAGAGTACCCGTTGTCACCCCCAGCCGCCAGCACCCGTTCTGATTCCAGCAAGGGAGATTAGCTGAGAGGAGAGGAAGAAATGTTGGAAGTCAAAAAGACTGTCGAGGCCTCCGACCCCATTCTCAATGCCGAAAACACGATCAAAACTGTCTCCTTATAAGGAGTACGAGTTGTTGCCCTCAGCCGCCAACGATCGTTCTGCTCCTAACATAGAAGGTGAAGGGGGGATAACAAGGTTTCTTTCCAATTGCTGCTTAGATTGCCGATTGGCGTTGATGCAACGTTATCTCGGTGAAGGGTAGCTGCGGAGAAAGGCTGAGAGGGTATTATGATTGTCTATTATGTGTTTGACAATTGCTGTTGCAGTTGCAGGATTGTTGAAGTTAAGGCTTGTTTCCTGACATTGCTGTAGATAGTGCTGTAGAGGTTCTTCTGTGTCTTGATTACAGTACCTGCACGGTCTTATTGTTCTATGCTCTGCTGCTGGGTCTTCGCAGTTACCTAAGATAATTTGCCAGCTGCATAGATATCCCAGTCGCAGTGCGCAGATGATAACTGCGTCCTGGCGGGGTGTTTGTCTTGCAATTGGGTGTGGTAATATGTTTGTTGCCTCAATATACCACTTTGCAGATCTTAATCCATCTAGGAATGCTCGGCTTACTTTATATGTCTTTTGGATGTTATAGTATGCAGCCATTTGATTCTTGATGGTTTTTAGTGCTGAGTGATGCTAATAGTTTGGCACATTAAGGCCGATTTGGCTAGGTGATCGGCCTCGTCGTTGCCAGAGATTCTAGTAGGGCTTAGAATCCAATTCAAGGTTACTTGCCTGTGGTTGATTTGGTGGAACAAGGTTAAGAATTGAATTGCAGTGATGAGGTAAACATTCTCTTTAGGTTCCTTGTTGCTGAAGGCCAGAATGGCTCCTCTGGAATATGTATGGATCGTTGTGTTCCCATCTTGTTGGGTGGCAGGGTGTTCTAGAGCTTTTGCAATAGCCACTATTTTTTTTTTTTTTTTGCAGTGTGGAGGCGTGGTTGGAAAGTCTCTAGTTTTCTCTATATCCTGATGTAGAGATAACTGCAGCAGCTGCTGCAGGGATTGCACTGTCTACTGATTCATCCGTATAGTAGGTGTGAAGCGCAGGTGTGTTCCTGATTGCATTCTTTGCAGCTTCAGTGAATTCCCTGGTGTGCAGAGAGCCTTGCTTGCTGCTGGTAGGATAGTGAAATTGTATTTGATAGAGTCTTGAGCCCATGGGGCAAGAGGTCTGTATCCATCATGCTTTTGTTGTCCCTTGGTTTTGTGGGCCTCATTTTGCATCTGCATCCTTCTGATTGTATCTAGTAGTTTCCTTGCATGGAAGTTTGTCTGGTCTAGTTCTTCCGCTAGAGGTAGAAGCCTTGTTAGTTTGTTGTTGTTGAGTGGGCTTTTTCTGTCTGCGATGATTGACTTGAATATAATGCTGCTATTCATAATGTCAATCCTAGCTGACAGGGGAATTAGGTTGGTTTTTGCTCTAAGTAAGCAGTGTCTTGTCCACATTAGAGAGGCACTGATGAGTCTCATGGCGTTGTTTTGTACTACTTATATTGATGCGTTTTGAGTGTCAGTCAATGCATTGGGTGTGGATGCTGCATAATCAATTTGGGATCGAATTGCTTTTAGATAAAACAGTCTTAGGAGGTTATTTGATACGCCTTGTTTCGGGGAGGTCATTCGTTTCATGGCTGATAGACGAATCTTTGTCTTCTCTCTTAGGTAGGTTATTTCATTAGCTGGTGATAGGGTTTCACCAATGATTACCCCAAGGTACATGAAGTGACTCACCCATTCAATGGCTTCACCCCTCAGAGTGAAATTCTGAGGGTTTTGCGAGTGTCTTATAGCCATTGCTTTTGTTTTGTTCGTGTTGATCTTTAGGCCAAGTTCATTGTATTTGGCTTAGATTATGTCAGGTGCTTTTTAGTATCATCTCTTGCATGAGCTTTTTATGGACATACTATGCATATATCGTCGGCATATATGAAGATTTCAACGCCATTTGGGAGGTTTGAAGGTGCTAAATTCTCCATTGGCAGATTGAAAGGGTAGGGGCTTAGTATGCCTCCTTGTGGCGTTCCGTTTTCTAGGGGGATGAAATCGGTGGTTTTTCCTTAGAAAGTGACTCTGGCTTCTCGGTTCAGTGTTTAGTTCCGAGTCCTGGCGAGTAAGTGTCCTTTAACTCTTTTTCCAACAAGTGTGAAGAGTATAGCTGGTGAGCTGGCTAGCTCAAAAGCTTTCTCAAGATCAAGGAATATGACAAAGGCTTTTTTGTCATTAATTGTTGAAAGAACATCTGTAATGCATTCTTGAGTGCCTATACCGCTCCTGTAGGCATATAGGTGGTGATGTAGTTGGCCTATTTTCCACTACAGTCTGTTGGGTACTATTTTCTCAGCTGCTTTCTCAGTGCAGCTTATCAAAACTCTGAGTCGGTAGGTGTCTGGTTCCTTGGGTTTTGAATTTGGTTTGGTGTCCTGCTGGTTCCATGTGGTTGGCCGTAGTCTTTCTGTGTGCGTCCTGTTGATCAAATGCAAGTAGACCAATTTGGCGAGGTTTCCCATGTTCCTCAGCATGCTGTATGTGATGTGGTCGGCTCCAGGGGCAGTGTCCTTCCTGCCTATTGCGAAGGCGGTGTTAAATTCCTCCATGCTGTAGTGGTGATCATTATCATCTACCATGTTGCAAGCGGCTTCAATGATGTTGTTCCTGATTGGGAGCTGTATTCTCTGCCTGTTTATAGTTTGCAGAGGTAGGTCGGTGCTTTTTGCTCTGTCCGCAAAGTTGTTGGCAATCCTCTTGGGTTCAGCTAATGGGTCTGGGTGGGTGACTCTGGGTGTATTATACTTCCCAGAGACTTTGTTAAACCAGCCCCAAATCTTACCTAAGGATCTGCTGAAGTTGACCTCGTGGCACCATGAGTACCATTTGTCTATTTTTACTTGCAGTGATACTTGCAGATAATGTTTGATGTTCTCCACAAGTATATTGTGTAGCTCGTCAGTTCTATGTCTTTTGAGAATTTTTTGGGTCCTGTTTATTCTAGTATTCATTTCTTTCATGCGACTTATAGTATCAGGCATCGGCGTGTTTCTTCTCTGAGTTCTTTTATTGAGGAATGTAAACACTGACTGCTGCCTCTAGTTTTTTGTTGAAGTCCAGTGATAAGGTGGAGATATCATTTTGAGGGTTTTTGATGTATTCCCAAGCCCACTCTGTCATAGCTGTTTCGAGGTTTTTTTTTTCAGTTAGTAAACTCTGGGTTCTACCTTTTTGGGGGTGGAGGAGGAGTGGTGTATTTCTCCAATTCGAGTTTAACTTCAATGGTAAAGTGATCACTCGTTAGAACAGGATGCAGTTTCCATTTGGCACCTATTTGTATGGCACTGGATAGGAAGGTGAGATCTAGGTGACCTCCCTTTAGATGGGTGGATTCTGTGACGATGTTAAGCTGTGCTACATTAGGATATTCTTGCAATAGGGCATGCAAGTGTCTGCCTGTTTGATTTGTTTCTGACATTGAGTTCAGGAACTGATGGTGACCATTGTAGTCGCCTCCAATAATTGAGTCATCCTCGGAGGCTGCGGCGAAGAGCGCCTCCGTATTGATGCTTTTTGCTGGGAACTTGTAGATGTTGCTGACTGTTAGCGTTGTGGCTAGCAGAGATATCTGGACAGTAAGAGTCCCTGCCTCTGTCCCAGAAACGATGGATGCATGGTATTAATTTGGAGGGGATGCTGCTTTTGACAAGGGTGGTTAGTCCTCTTGTCGTTGGTGATAGATACGTTGTGTACACTTTGTATCCTGAGAACGCAAATTGTGTTGTCTCATTAAGCAGAGTTTCTTACAGTACGATAATGTCTGGTTCTTGCGCTGAGGTTTGAGATTGGAGCATTGCAAACTTGTGTCGAAGTCTGCAAACATTCCATTGGAGCACTTTCATTTGCGTGTTTTGGTTGTTGTAAGTGGTTTAATTAGGTTTGTTTGCAGGAGGGTCTAGGAAGGGAATTGAGCTTTTAGTTCCCGGGTGGCGTTGTCAAACAGGAAGTCATCAAGAGACTCTTGTGTGAGTCTAATTTTGCGGGATTGCAAGAATTTGCGAAGGATATTACTGATTCCTGCTAAAGGACCATCCTTAGGGGAAGCAGAGAGGTCATACTCATTGCTGTGTATAATTGGAGGACGTTTAGAGGGGTATGAGGTGCTTCTTTGGCTTGTAATGGTGGAGCTAGGTATTTTGGGGAATTCTTTTAAGTTGTGGGAAGTGTCGGGTGTGTGAGTTACAGGTGCGGAGGAGGATGAGGTAGGTGTTTTTGGCTGGGTATCAGTGGGAGGATTGGGTGGAGAGGTGAATTTTAGAGGTGAGGGAGTGCGTAGAGTACGGATTGGGGGTCGATTTGCCTTAGGAGGAGCTCAGGGAGGACGTTGAGGTTTACGTGCTGGAGGGGGAGTGGGAGGAGAGGGAAGATCAGGAATGGCATGTCTGGAGGGTTTACGATATGTTTGGGAGGTGCGATTGGATGGTGGAGGGTTATGTTTGATTGGAGGTGGCTGCGTTCGACGTGGCTGACGTGGGTGGAGGTTGTATTGGCGATCTACTCCCTGGCAGTCTACGATACGCTGAAGTCTGTGGGGACATCTATCATGCCAAGCATGATGGGATCCCCCATAGTTTGGACAGCGGGCGGTGGTTTTGTGCCTTTCTTTGTGCCTGGCAATGCAGTGGGCAGTAGTGTTCTGTCTGGTGCTGCTAACTCCACACACCTCCGGACCTGTGCAGCGGCTCTTGTGGTGGTCAAACTTCTGTTACCAGAAGCATCTTAGTGGTTCTATTATGTACTCTTCTGTGCAGAAGGGGCCTCAGAGGCCAAAGGAGAGTTAAGGAGGACGAGATCCTTTGAATACAGCCTCCAACCTATGGGATCTCCCACTGGTCTTCCATTGACATCTCTTGACAGTGATGATAGAGGGATGTTGGAGCACAGGTTCAAGTGGCAGGTCGAGGTCATATACTATGATGATAGTGGTAGGCCTTTCATTAATGTCGAACTTGAGCAAAGAATCCTGCTGGTCAAGGTAGGTCTTTATGGGAAGATCTTTGGCTGTAATGACTAGCTGTCCCCTGCGGTTAGGACGTATATTCATGTTAAGGTGAGGATTGCTGGCTTCAATGGCGACAATAACAGCATAGGATTTAATGCTGGGTCCTGGAGTAAGCCTAAGCTTACTGTCTTCAGTTGTTTGCTGTGAAGGTGGCTGTTGAGTGGGGTTATTTTCGGTGTCCACTCCTTTTTGAGCCACTGGTGGACGATTTGAGGTCTGTCCTAGATGATCTCTCGAGGTTCCCGGGACTAGTCCCGTTGCATGAGACTTTGGTAGGTGTTTATGACTCCTCAAAGTGAGATATCTTGGCTTTTATCTCCTTCCTTTCTCCACTCTAGTTCAAGGGGATGAGGTGGCGATAGAGGAAGAACCCCTTGCTGCCACTGCAGACACACGATGATAGTGTTCAGCCGTCGAACGGTGCTTAGTTTCAGGTGTTGTCTCAATAAACAAAAAGAAAAATAAAGAAAAAAGAATTGTCAAGGCACAGTTCAATTCATGAACTCGCCAAACACTTGAAAATATCTAAGGGCAATGGACCGAAGATTTTAGTTACTCTCTGTATAACTGCTGTTATAACTGCTTCATGAGGTGATCCTTTCACTGGCTGTTAGTGAAAGGATGAGAGAGAGAGAGAGAGAGAGAGAGAGAGAGAGAGAGAGAGAGAGAGAGAGAGAGAGAGAGAGAGAGAGAGAGAGAGAGAGAGTTGTTATCCATTTATAGGTTTTGTTTTCAATCTTTTGAATCATATATTTATATCTTGGTTTTCATAGAAAAGAGCTTCATATTTAGCGAAAATCATTTAGATATTTACTTTTCATTGAAAAAAAAAAAAACACTAATTTTTGGTAATAGATTGTCATCAGCTAAAACTGAAAAGATCTCGAGCCTGCGTCCTGCTTTCATTTTTCTGTGCTACGGGATCTTAAACACAGCTTACATCTTCAAGCTGGAATTGTAGTAAATATAGAATTTATCCCATTAAATACTCGTGAGAGGATTAGGAAATTAAGGCTTCGTAAGCGGAGGCTTACTTATCATACTTCTTGCCATGAAGGCTCTGTTAAGTGTATTAAGTCCAGCATTATTAAGCCGAACCATTTGTGTTTTAAGTAATTATGGTCATACCATGTAGTTACAAAATGCAAGAAATATTGATTCGAGATATTAATGACCTAAAACCGAGTAGCTAGTATCATAATATATGTATTTCAAAAATATATTTGTTATATCATTTTAAAGCATCTAGTTATTATCATATATATGTTTCAAAAGTATTTAGAAGTAAATGAATTTTTTTTTTATTCTATCAAAAATATCAAGGAAGATTTGCCTAACCCTAAATGGACATGCCGATTTCTCGTCTGTGTTTTCATACAGGAATCGGCGGAGAGCCGACCCCTGAACATGGCTGGGTAGGCCTTTGGTCTGAACTGTAGGACATGGTAAGATTGGATTCGACAATATTGTCATAATTCAATTATCTGGTGAGCTCAATAGTAGGAGGACACATGCAATTCATTTATTACTAACATGTTAGTAATACTTCCCTTTTGCACCCCCAGTAGGCTGCATCAGGAAAAGAAAAAAAAACGATAGAAGTCAGGTGTTATACGGTTTATGTTACCTACTAATTTCATTTTACCAAAAAAAAAAACACAATTTAGTATTAATGATATAGCTTTGGTGGTTGTATATAGGGAAAGAAAGACACCTGCTTAGATTGACTGCCTATAAGAATACTGCTATACCTAGTTTAATTAAGTTAAAAATGAAAGGATATTTGATTTATACTCGGATGTTATAAAGATTAGCCAGAGATATGAGATATTATTTAGGAAATTAATATTATTCATTGATAACTCAGACGTTACCCTCGGCAGAAAATAGTTGCAAAAAACTTAGCGCAGTGTTATAAAATGAAGTAAAAAATTTATGGAATACATGTTTGCCTCAGTCTATTGGAAAATAATCTAGTCTTACCTATAAAACGAATATACATAAACACACACACACACACACACACACACACACACACACATATATATATATATATATATATATATATATATATATATATATATATATATATATATATATATATATATATATATATATATATATAAAGTACTTTTGAAGGGATATGTTATTAAGACATAGATATATCTATTCCCAAATTATGAGCAGCGAGACGAGATTGAACGAACATAGTATTTGGTCAAAGCTATCATCAATTAACTGTCGTTAGCATTTTGGAAACAAACAGAACCTCGACAAAGAGCGGCTGCAATGATAAGGGAACTGTCTTGTTTTGTCCAAGATGGCATCGCCTTAATCAGTGGAGCCAGCACATTTTGCGAAACCGAGCCTGAGAGATATCCTTGTTTATGAAATATGTCATCCTGAGTGGACACGCCGTGTTTTGGTTAAAACTTAATACGAGATCCAGATTTCATCAGAAACTTTTTCCTGAAGTCTCCATGTTTGATCGAAGTGAGCGTTTTTTTAGGAAAGCAATCGGAAAGTCGAACTGTAAAAAAAATCCTTATATGAGAAGGATCACGGCCCACTGTAATTAACACCACCCATACATGGGGAGATAAACTTCACGAAAAGATTCT
>NC_090729.1:20823065-20840565 GCF_036898095.1 Palaemon carinicauda | reverse complement strand
AGTAGATAGGGTTAGGAACGAAGTGGTGAGGGTGAGAACGGGTGTAAGAAATGAGTTAGCGGCTATAGTGGATATGAATGTGTTGAGGTGGTTTGGCCATGTTGAGAGAATGGAAAATGGCTGTCTGCTAAAGAAGGTGATGAATGCAAGAGTTGATGGGAGAAGTACAAGAGGAAGGCCAAGGTTTGGGTGGATGGATGATGTGAAGAAAGCTCTGGGTGATAGGAGGATAGATGAGAGCGAAACAAGAGAGGGTGCTAGAAATAGGAATGAATGGCGAGCGATTGTGCCCCAGTTCCGGTAGGCCCTGCTGCTTCCTCCGGTTCCTTAGATGACTGCAGAGGTAGCAGCAGTAGGGGATTCAGCAGCATGAAGCATCATCTGTGGTGGGTAATGTGGGAGGTTGGGCTGTGGCACCCTAGCAGTACCAGCTGAACTTGGCTGAATCCCTGGTTAGGCTGGAGGAACGTAGAGAGTAGAGGTCCCCTTTTTTGTTTTGTTTCATTGTTGATGTCGGCTACCCCCCAAAATTGGGGAAGTGCCTTTAGTATATATATAGGGGAAGTGCCTTTAGTATATATATATATATATATATATATATATATATATATATATATATATATATATATATATATATATATATATATATATATATATATATATATATATATATATATATATATATATTTGGGCTCAAGCCATGTCGTCCTGATGGAAGTTCCTATAGGGTAGCTTCCTAGGGTATATTACAACTACGGCGATATTCCCAGAGAATTTACCTAAAGGTACCCAGAATTCTAGCTCCTGGAACGAATATCCCTAATGAAAGGGATATCGCGACATATCAGAGGACGTATTCTTGACACGCCACATGGCAATCTGCACCCCAAACAGAGATAACACATCGAAGGGGTCAATTGGCAAGAAAACGAAAACGAGAAAGAAAAAGGGGGAGCCGCTCCCATGGTTCCCTCTTCTCCCGTTTCGTAAGCGTGCCTGGCGCCATCTGCATTCCTTTTTGCGTAGCTTAACAACTCGGTGTTTTTTCCCGTGTTTCTCGCAAATCTTGGATTTATTCATCTTTTCATGGCTTCTCCAACTTCGTCGGCCTCTGATAAGTTGAGTACCATTTCTTTTCTGTATAAATGTATGCTCTTGGTAAATCTTAAAGTGATTAATAGTATTAATCTTTTTTACAAGAGCCGTTGCCTACCGGAGGCGTCATGGACGCTGTCGCTCGCTAGGTATGAGTTTTAGTTAGCCAGAGCGACATTCCCGGTTGTTTTGCTTTAATAAATTTTAGCTATTTAGCGTTACATAGGATTTCCTTTCGTGCTTTTAGTATTATTTTGGCGAAGTATTCGCCAATTCTGGCCTACGCTAGGCCATGTAGCCTAGTCGTTTGGTCCGAGTACTTCCTGCATGATTTTGGATTTCCGAGTGTTTTAAAATTTTATTGAAGCTTTAGGCTGTTTTTTATACATTTAAGATTATGTTGAATATTTCCAAGATAGTATACGAGTGAGTTTCGGTGATTTAGGTAATGGATTCTCTTGGTGCCTAGGCTAAGTTGCTTATGGAGTCTTAGTATACTTTCTCATACTCCCCGGTTGCTTTCTTTTCTTCGGAGAAGGTATGCAATCCCTTTCCCTCTGTTTAAGCCTTGGGCTTAACCCTAGTGGTTTATCTGAATTAACTTTCGATACAACTATACTGGGGTGTTACTGTACCTCCCTGTTTCAGTAAGTCTGGTTTCAGAGAGGGACAGAACATCAGAGTTTTTAGGCTGAGGCTGTGTTTGTCTGGCTTGGGGTAGAGTCTCCCTCGCTGGCCTGACACAGACATAGGAGGCTTAGCCTCCTTAGGTCACTGCCGAAGGTTTCTGTACGAGATGATTCCTTCTTTTGTGATCTAGCAGACTAGTCCTTGTTGCTGTTCTCGGTGGGAGGATAAGATCCTTTCCCTGAGAGTAGCAACACCTTTCTTGCTTTGGTTCTCTGGGAGCTGCCAAGTATTGCTGGCCTCCCTCCTTGGATCTCCCTTAGGCTAAGATGAGGTTTCTTGGCTGCGGCTGATTCTTCACTAAAGCAAGGTTGGTAGGACCCTCTTTTGTCCCTTCGTCCTCTATCTCCGTAATGGCCTAGCCATTACAGTACTGTACGTCATTCTACATCTGGACCTAGGAAAGGTTAGGATGTGAAATTGACTCAGTCCCTTGCCGGCCGGCGGAGTCTGCCGGCCGGCAAGGGTCTTCTGCTTTGAGTGCTGCCCGGACCTCCCTTGGTCCCTCATCCATGCCTGCCTGTAGAGCCAGACGGCATTGGTCAGGAAGCCTGAATTAGATTCTCCCCTTCCTTTTATGCACTCTTTCGGATTGCCGGGCTTGGAGTTAGTTTACGCTCTTATCCCGGCATCCATTCTGTTTTCTTCTAGTGCTGTACCCGACCCGACTGCCGGCCTATGAGGCCGGCAGCCGGGCAGTTGTACTCCTCTGGTTCTTTTGCTGCTGGCCGGCATCGGTTGTTTACCTTTGCCGGCCGGCTATTGTCAGCCCTTGTCTGCCGGTCGCTATGAGCAGTGGCCGGCAGCCGGGTACTACCTTGTGTAGTACGACATTGGCTGTTGCTGGCCGGCAGTTACTGCCGGCCGGCACATGCATTTGAACCAGCGTTCTGCCGCCTAATAGCTGTTAAGTAGTATACTTTAAAGCTAGTTAGGGTGTGTGCCAGCCGGCAAGTGCCTGCCGGCATATTACCTTCTATACTGTACCAGTATTCTTCAGTATAACATATACTGTAGGAAGAAAACTATAGTATAAGTTTTGGTGCAGCACTGTGTGTTCTAACACTTTTGTGTTGTCTTGCACAGCCCTTTGGTGTTGCCTTACAGATAAGAAAGTGAGTTCTTTCTTGTCTATTATCCGAGATTTTAAAATCATTGATTAGGTGTGAGCTACACCTGTTTCCTCTTGAAACTTTTCATTGGTTACTCTAGAAGAGATTAACCATACGATTTTATTATCTGGAAGGCTGCAACAATTGGTTGTGCGGGGAAACACAAGTGTGTGTCTTTCCTTTCTGTTTTGTTATGCTAACTGCATATCCAGTGATACGTACTTCACTTGATACTCATGGAAATTTCTTCTCTTTGCAGGAGGTACGTCCGAAGTGCGGAAGTGCTTTCTGAAATGTCCGCAGTAAGAACTTCTGCGGACATGGATTACGTAGGAGGCACGCAGCATGCGCTGTCTCTAAGGGTGATCTCCGGTATTGTGACCCCCAGGTATGTACCATGTGCTCTAACCTGATTACTGAGGCTTTTGATTCCCCTAGGACAGCGGAATCAAGGGATATAGCAAGGGGGAAGCTTCGCACCTGGGTAAGGGGCTTCCAGAAGAACACCTCTGGACCTTATCTTCCAAGTGAGAAGATGAGGGCTTACCTTTTCCCTAGGGCATCAGCTGATGCAGTGATTCCCCAGCCTCAAGAGGAGATCCCCCTAGTTCAGATCCAGGTGGATGCTGAAGTGGCGGTCGCCGGGCAAGACATCCAGTTGGACGACAGGATGTCAGACGTGTCCGAGCGTCTAGAGGAAGACCTCCTGGCAGGAGGCCAGGATGAAGATCAAGCCCCAGACATTGTAGAGGAAGAAGCCAACGAGGTGTCGACTGCTCTGGTTCTGATCCCTGAACCTATTCCCTCTACATCGTCCGCTCTCCCAGTAGAGCTGGGACAGGCCCTCTCCTCCATTGTAGGAATGATCCAACAAATGCAGGAGGAGAATATGGAGAAGGCGGCTGCAATGGAACTGCAGATGCAGTAGCTTGCAGCATCACGTGGGCCCCAGAAAAGGCTCAATGTGAAAGACCTTCCTTTCTGCTCAGATGCTAACCCGTGGAGATATGCTGAGCATATGCCGATGACGACTGGAAAGATCATCATGTCGGATAAGCTGGGTTCAGTTCCCCTTGAGGAAGTGGAATTCTGGCCTAGCAAAGGGTCATATCCGGTCTGTTATGTCCGGTTGAGGAAGGAACCAGCTTCAAAGGAGGAGACAGAGCCGAAGGAGGTCATAGTGATGGACCATGCTAAGGCTTAAGATTTGCTTTCATCTTCGATGAAAGAAAGGGGCTTCACGAACTCAAAAGTTTCTGCATTGAGTAAGAAGCTCCCTTCCTTTGTGCCCTCTCCTGCTAGAGCCTTCCCCTTTTTGCAGAAAGGGTTTGCGGCTGTATTAAAAGCAGTCGAGGCTGGCAAGCCTTGCCCATCCCTGGAGGAGTGTAAACCCTTGTCGCTGGCCCTACCCATGGACCACAAGGACTAGAAGGACGCCCATCTTACCTTCTCAGTCTGGAAGTTGGATGCTGATATTGCCGGACGTCAGTTCGGTGAGAACCTCCCTAAGCTGTCTGACTTTCTTTTGCGGAGAGAGCTCGAGACAAAAGAAAGACTGGCTGCCTCAATGTCTCTTCAGACCACTCTTGAGACGATGGCAAGTGACCCCAAGGTCCATGAAATATTCATGGTAGTGGCCAAGATTCATCTGGCCACAGTGACGAAGGATCTTTACAGCTTTGTCAGGGCAAGGAGAGCTTGTAGGGAGTTCTTGTTCACCTCGGCTACAGTGAGGCACGAGCCAAGGAAACTAATCTCCTTCAACATTTGGGGCAAAGACCTTTTCCCTAGCGAATTGGTCAAAGAAGTTGTGGATAAGGCCGCCACGAAGAATAGAAATCTTCTCCAGAAGTGGGGCCTGTCTATCAAGAGAAAGTCTTCCCTGGATGAGGGTCCCCAACCAAAGAGGAAGACTAAAAGGACTAGGTTACCGTCTCGGCCAGCTAAGCCTTTTAGACAGTAACAGCAACAGCAATTGCCGATGCCTTCAGTGCCCCTGATGGTGGCACAAACCCCGACCACTTTCCAGTGGGTACCCCAGGCCGTGTCGACGCAGTCCTCGGCATTCAACCCAACGTTCGAAGGGCAGTCAACTTCCTTTCGAGCAAAGCCTAGAGGAGCAGCCAGAGGCTCGTCTAGGCGCCCCTCAAGGGGAAGGGGATTCAGGTGTGGTCGCAGTCAGGGAGTCAAGACCTCTGGACAACAGTTCAATTGAGATGATACCGGTAGGAGGGAGACTTCAGAATTTTCGGAATTGGTGGACCTTCGATCCCTGGGGCCACAGCCTACTCAAGAATGGACTGGGCTGGAGCTGGTACAGCACTCCACCCCCGTGCCCTCGGTGTTCCAACACTCCACCCCCGTTCTGGAGGGGTACATCCAAGATTTGTTGGAGGAATATAGTGATCCGAAGGGTAAAGTCCATCAAATTCCAAGGGAGGCTGTTTTGTGTTCCCAAGAAGGACTCGGGAAAAACTCAGAGTCATTCTGGACTTGTCGCCACTCAACAAGTTCATAGTGAACTGCAAGTTCAAGATGATAACACTGCAACACATAAGGACCTTACTGCCCAATAGAGCATATACCGTCTGCATAGACTTGTCAGACGCCTATTGGCACGTTCCAATCAACCGTCGACTCTCCCCTTACCTAGGGTTCAAGCTCCAAGGATCTTCACAAAGCTTGCGAGCGTAGCTCTCAAGCAATTACGCCTAAAAGGGAATTCATGTAATAGCCTACTTGGACGACTGGCTGGTGTGGGAAGCATCCAAGACAGAATGCTTGCAAGATTCCATTCATGTGATCCAGTTCCTAGAGTATCTAGGCTTCAAGATCAATAAAAAAAAGTCTCGACTTTGTCCATCTCAAAGTTCCAGTGGCTGGGAATCCACTGGGACCTAATGTCACACCGTTTCTCCATCCCGGCGAAGAAAAGGAAGGAGATAGCGGGCTCTGTCAAGAGACTTCTAGATTCCGAAAGGATATCAAGACGCGAGCATGAGAGAGTACTGGATTCTCTCCAGTTTGCTTCGGTGACAGACCCTGTGCTAAGAGCACAGCTAAAGGATGCAACAGGAGTTTGGAGAAGTTATGCATCAATCGCGCGAAGAGATCTGAGAACACCAGTTCCGTTTCGTCTACGTACTCTTCTCAGGCCTTGGTCCCAAGCCAGACATCTAAAGAAGTCGGTTCTTCTTCAGCCACCTCCCACGTCGGTGACAATTCACTCAGACGCCTCGAAGAAGGGATGGGGAGTTCACTCTCATCGGAAAAAATTCCAGGGGACTTGGTCAAAGCTATTCAAAACCTATCTCAGAAACTTTCTAGAAGCTATGGCAGTGCTCCTTACCTTAAAGAAAGTCTCCTCGCGTCACTCGATCCACATATAGTTGGTGCTGGACAGCGAAGTAGTTGTGAGATGCTTGAATCGACATGGATCAAGGTCACCACCTCCCAACCAGGTGATGTTGGCCATCTTCCGATTGGCGGAAAAGAAGAAGTGGTACCGGTCGGCAGTTCACCTTCAAGGAGTCCGCAATGTGACAGCGGATGCTCTATCCAGGTTCACACCGATAGAGTCGGAATGGTCCATAGACGCAGGATCATTCTCCTTCATCTTGAGTCAAGTCCCAGAACTGCAGATAGACCTCTTTGCGACGAAAGACAACAAAAAGTTGCCCATGTACGTGTCCCCGTACGAGGACCCCTTAGCGGAAGCAGTGGACGCGATGTCCCTCGACTGGAACAGATGGTCCAGGATTTATCTGTTCCCTCCTCACAACCTTCTGTTGAGGGTCCTCAACAACTGAGATCCTTCAAGGGGGTAGCGGCAATAGTGGACCACAAGTGGCTGAACAGCGTGTGGTTCCCCCTGGTATTGGAACTACGGCTGAAGTTTCTACCGCTACCAGATCCAGTTCTGACGCAGTGAGTCCAGAAGTCTACTGTCTGCGCTTCATTACAGAAAACCCGGACCCTGCAGCTCATGATTTTCTCTCCGTAGTGGTGAGAAAGCGTTTCGGGATTTCGAAAGCCAGCATGGACTTCCTAGAGGAAAATAAGTGCAAATCTACTAGAAGGCAATAAAGTTCTGAAAGCCTGCGCTAGGCTCAGACCTTCAGCACAACCAAAGCCCATTTCATGGTCTTTAGACAAAGTTCTTCATTTAGCTTCTCTGTTGAGCAATGAGGAGGGTGCGTTAAAGGATTTAACCCCCCCCCCAAAAAAAAATAAAAAAGTTATTTTCCTATTTTGCACTCGCGTCCGGGGCCAGGGTTAGTGAGATTGTAGCCCTCTCGAGAGAGGAAGGTCGTGTTCAGTTCCTGGATGGGGGAGAACTGAACCTGTTTCTGGATCCTACGTTTCTCACCAAGAATGAGTTACCCACCAACAGGTGGGGTCCCTGGAGAATCTGCCCTCTGAAAGAAGATGCATCTCTATGTCCAGTAGAATGCCTAAAGGTCTATCTTAATAGAACTTCAGACTTCAAGGGTGGTCAACTATTCAGGGGAGAAACATCAGGCTCAAATTTATCACTGAATCAACTCAGTGCGAAAATCACATATTTTATTCGCTTAGCGGATCCTGACAGTACACCCGCAGGTCACGATCCGAGGAAAGTTGCTTCATCCTTAAATTTCCTTAATTGTATGGATTTTGAACATCTTCGTTCATACACTGGCTGGAAGTCTTCCAGAGTGTTCTTTCGCCACTATGCGAAGCAAGTGGAGCAACTAAAGAGATCTGTGGTAGCAGTGGGTTGCGTCGTTAACCCTTCTGTTTAACTCTGCGAGGAACAGTGGTTTTAATTGGGACAATTAATTCCAGGGTGAGTGTGTAGTTATATACTGTGCTACAAACTAAGTGAGGGCACTGAGGTGCCCACGTTGACTGTTCCACTTCCAAAGGTGAACCTAGCATAAGTGCAGACATGTGTGCCAAGCGTTTCTAACGCTAATGTAACTGATTAGTAATACAGACTTTTCTGACCTTGATACCTCGGCATGTTAAAAGTGGCACTAATGTTTTTCTTTCAGATAAACAAGTTTCTGTTTACTATCAAACTTATACTTAAAGTTTTGGTTATCCTCTTCTTATATATATATATATATATATATATATATATATATATATATATATATATATATATATATATATATATATATATATATATATATATATATATATATATATATATATATATATAGAATTGTTATTAACCTGTCTGTTTATTGTCTATCAATAAACTTGTTCTTGAGAACCTTGCGTCTCCTTCACCTGTGTCAATTTATTGATATAATTGAGTATTCATTCTACGTATATTTATCTGGGATAATTCTAATATATTGTTCCTCTATGCAAGCTAATGTTGCATTGGTTTATGCTTTCCCTTAGCGGGAGGATACCACCCCATAAGGGGATGGTGGCGGATTTACAGCTTCCTCCTATGCAGATATAAACCTTTGTCCAATAAAAGTATTGTGTGGAGAACTGGTCGATATTTCATATTGAGGCAGTTGTTCTTTACAAACTATGCTTTACTTAATATGGGGTGAGACCACTATATTGGCTTGCCTGGTATTCATACATAGGTATATGTACTCTTCGAGACTTTTCCAGAGTCTAGTAGGACTCTTCCCTGTAGGGGGCAGGAAGCTCTAACATGGTTTATGGTTAGTTGAAAAGATGTATAACGGTAAAATCTTAGGTCTCTAGGTCTAGTCGACCGGGAAAAATTACCTCCGAGGAGTACGGCACGTTCTGAGAATCCACAGATACAGTAATGCTCTGGTATACTTCCATCAGGACGACATGGCTTGAGCCCAAAAAACGGATTTTGAGCGAAGCGAAAAATCTATTTTTGTAGCACCTCGTGTATCGCTACAAGGAATGCAGATGGCGCCAGGATTGGCGCCAGGCACGCTTACGAAACGGGAGAAGAGGTAACCTTGGGAGCGGCTCCCCCTTTTTCTTTCTCGTTTTCGTTTTCTTACCAATTGACCCCTTCGATGTGTTATCTCTGTTTGGGGTGCAGATTGCCATGTGGCGTGTCAAGAATACGTCCTCTGATATGTCGTGATATCCCTTTCATTAGGGATATTCGCTCCAGGAGTTAGAATTCTGGTACCTTAAGGTAAATTCTCTGGGAATATCTCTGTAGTTGTAATATACCCTAGGAAGCTACCCTATAGGAACTTCCATCAGAATGACATGGCCATCTCACCCAAAAATAGATTTTTCGCTTCGCTCAAAATCCATTATATATGTAAAAATGTATATATATATATATATATATATATATATATATATATATATGTATATATATATATATATATATATATATATATATATATATATATATATATATATATATATATATATATATATATATATATTATATATATATATATATATGTATATGCTGGAGTATGAATTTTTTTTTCTAAATATCAAACATAAAATATAACGCATGTGAAATCTTATTCAGATTCATTTTATTTTTGCAGGAATATTTCCAGTATTAAATATCCAATAAGTGGAAAAAATATCTAAAATGTAAGATGAAAAAAAAATATTGTTTTTTCACTTCACATTCAAAACAGAAATCGTAAGTTATAGTGTGCATAAGTTGTTTCACCATTAAGCTAATGCAAATTTAAACACCACGTTTGTATGTAAAATGGGTATTGTCTTTGCCTGTTCATAAAAGTAAATAAACAAACACATAAATTTGTTTTTTTTATGGAAAAGATTTTGCATATAAAAAAGAAATTGATGCTTGCCATCAGAATAATTTATCACAGAGCTGTATTTTCTTTATTTATACTGGTCTTACAACAAACTGCCATCGTAGCGTGAAAATAATGTATGAATTTCTTCATTTATTAGAAAAACAATGGTTTACAAATGAGCCCCCCCCCCCCTCCTCTCTCTCTCTCTCTCTCTCTCTCTCTCTCTCTCTCTCTCTCTCTCTCTCTCTCTCTCTCTCTGTTCTGTTTTCATTCTGGACTCAGTGATCAATGCTCAAAAGGGTTCTTTGGTGACATTTCTGACAAATGACCAAGGTAAGTTGATATGCAATTAAAGAATCTTGAGTTTAGACCCGCGTCAACATTTTTAAGCACACAGGAGAATAAGAAGTTACGATGAAAATAGAGAGAGAGAGAGAGAGAGAGAGAGAGAGAGAGAGAGAGAGAGAGAGAGAGAGAGAGAGAGAGAGAGAGAGAGAGAAAGAATCGTACATCCCCAGGCTCCAAAAAGGTCTAGCCAAAATCACTTTCAATTGTAATTTGAAATTAATTGAATATGACTGGGACCTAAAGGTTTCGACATTGAACATAAAGATCATGTTCAACCATAAGTATGCCTTTATAGGAAAACTTTACCGATAATTTACTTGTGACAGACATACCAAAGTTCCATATTAATGAAGGTTAAGACTAACATAGAGGCCTGCTACGTAAACATATCAGTAATAATGTAATTTGATCCTTTTACCAAGAAGGCGTTTTGGTACTGGTTTTCGATGCTTCGCTATGTATTTCGTATAGAAAAAGACAAGTGGATAGAGAGACAAAGGGATTGACTACATTTTACCCTGAATGTACTTTGAAACTTCACTGAATGTCAAAACTTGAACAAAAAGTCTTAATAAAGATCTCCCAATAAGTGCAGGAGTTGTTGATTATTGCATGCCAACCAATTCAGTGATATTTCTTACATACATCATCATATAAAGAAGGAATCACTTATATTTTCTCAAATATAAACAGTAAATATCCTAATCTATTTGAACTGAATTTGGCTTAGGGGAAGGAACATAACAACACCTGCTTCACTGAGTTAGTATTGTTATATTCGTCGTGTTATAGGGTTACAGGAGTATATATGATAGTAATCATAAAATTCATATAGTATAATACATATATAATTCATTCCATATTACCCTAGAGGTTTAAAAAAATTACTCTCTCTCTCTCTCTCTCTCTCTCCTCTCTCTCTCTCTCTCTCTCTCTCTCTCTCTCTCTCTCTCTCTCTCTCTCTCTCTCTCTCTCTCGTATGGTATATCCTATAGAAATGATTTGGAGAGGTTTCCAATTATCGCATTACATTTCCTTTTTTCTTTTTTATAAAAATGATGCTAATTGATTTATCAATATTTTTGAAAGGGTTGAATGGCATGGACATTTTATTCAGCAGTCACAAGTATTGTACGAGAAGTAGGCAGCTTTTAGAAAATATAATGATATTTCACAATTCCTTTATAATATATTGTATATGTAAGACTACAAGTGAAATGTAAGATTTAATATTTCTACAACCAATATTCAAAATGGAATTTCAATCTCTTATTATATAACGTCGTTCTTTCTAGTCATTAAAACTTCTAGAATTATATTTTATAGCTCAACGCCTTTACCAAGATCATCACATATGAAATGTACTTCAATGCTCAGCCAATGTTTTTATTCAGGTATCGGCAACGGGATAATTCTATTGAATATTTATTTCATCAATGATGAGAAGAGAAGAATAATCATATATGAAGTTTTTCTAATTATAATTAGGCCTACGAAAGAATTTAAAGTGTTGCTCTACTGAAGGAATTTATAAACAGAAAATATCAAATCTAGATAAGTTGCTGCACTTTTTCATTAGCTAATAAGGAAGAGATAGGAGTCTGATTGATGATAAACTTAGTGAGTTCAAACCAAATAAAAGTAAATAAAGTCTATGTATTTACCAATTATTGGCAAAAATTGCCTTTAAAATTCTCAATATTATTTTACTTTTCAATGGAGCGGGTCTGTCAACTGTACTTAAACACATTATACCATGAATAAATTTCAATAAAAAAATGGGCAAAGAGTTTCTTAATTTCATTCCCACATTGCAAACGATTTAGGTATATGTATAAGTGTAATACTATAAAATATAAATTATATTGCTGAAAATATATCAAATGAGAAAGATCAAAGCACCTTGGATAAATTACTAATTAATGAGCACATGGCTCATAAAACTGAATGACCCCTAGGCTCCAGCGTCGGGGTATGTTGCCTAAATTCGCAAATCCATAAATTCCTCGTAATACTATATCTATAGGTTAAATAAAATTAAGTGTTTTTAAACTAAAGTATTATTCATTAAATAGTTTCGCGTATGCGTCTGTATGTGTGTGTGTGGAGAGAGAGAGAGAGAGAGAGAGAGGAGAGAGAGAGAGAGAGAGGAGAGAGAGGAGAGAGAGAGAGAGAGAGAGAGAGAGAGAGAGAGAAACAAGAAGTCAAAAACATTGGTATGAACAGAAATGTGAGAGGCCTTGACTTGATTTCCTCCAAAGAGCCAATGCAGACTCCGTTTATTATCTGATGCCTTTGTGTCAACGCATCTCCGCCATTTCTCTCTTTTATCATAGAG
The DNA here is from genome assembly GCF_036898095.1 of Palaemon carinicauda. Lineage (NCBI taxonomy): Eukaryota > Metazoa > Arthropoda > Malacostraca > Decapoda > Palaemonidae > Palaemon > Palaemon carinicauda. Next base: position 20,828,254 of record NC_090729.1, on the reverse strand, counting down.
ATTATGTCAAACGCACAAGCAGAGAGAAAGAACAATTCCTATGCCAATTCCTTTTCTTTGGCTTTCTCTATTCGCTGACTTTTCCTTTATTGTTATCTTAAAGCAGCTGATTTCCAGATATACTAATACATCTTAGTGTGTGGCCTACAGTTTTAATAACTGCTTAGTGTTATCTTTTAGACTGTCACTGGTCATAAGAAAATCCTCTATTACTTTCTTCTATAAGTATAAAGGACTAAACGCTTCTCTTGAAATTATCAGGCTTCCAGTTCAGAAAGAAGTAAAACAGATTATTTCTGTTTCTGGGTCTTACTTTCATTGAGAGAATTAAAAAAAAATATTTGTGTACGAAAAGTTTAGGAACATAGTAGTACAATGGATATTTTCGTATTATTTATTGCCAACGGTTAACATGGAAATAGTTATCACATATTTGTATTTTACGATGATAAAAACTTCCTAGGTCTAGTCTGGATATCGTTAACTTTCTTCTCCTTTTGTAATTGGCATATGGCTGGTGTTTTGGGAATCTGTTAAATAAAGTTTCTTTATCATATCATGAATCTAAAATTATCATTGTCATCCATGAGATTAATTGGAATTTAATTTAATTGTGAGGAATATTGAACACTATGTATTTTGATATTTAAAGCAAATGATAACGGGACTTATAAACAATTATAAACAATTGAATTTTAGATGTTACCTTTTTTAATAATGACTATTGTTTCATGTCCCAAAACCGAAATTGAAGTTTATAGATAATTATATGAGGTGCCATATCTTGTTAGATATAAGTAGGTATTGATTTTAGAAAATCATTCTTAATAACTCCTCCATATTACTCAGATTTGTAAGTAATTATAGCCAATAAAACCCTATGCTGCTTTGGTAGTGTAAAAAAAAAAATGTTTTTAGAACTTTTTTATCTTGATTTTTTATTCTTATAGAACTTTATTACATTAAACTATATCAGCTACATCATATAGGTAAATACATTAAAGTAATTTGCAAATCAGCACTTTAGAGAGCAGAGGTTTACGACCTCCTCTTATATCAAAATCAATCTCAAATAAAGGATTATTTTTTCTTTTAATTTTTTTTTTCTTTTTTTATCACTAATAGAATGATTTTCTAGAGATGGGATTATATTTTAATAATGATAGATGGAATTTTGAAGGAAGAGTAAAGTTGAATATGAATTTTAACTCTATATATAAAATTTCCAATTTTACGAGAAGATAGAGTAGAACTTTCAAATTATAAAAGCCTTTTGACCTTTCAACATCCGAATTTCGCTATGAAAGTTAGCGCAAAGGTGAGTAAGCATTTTGTAGGAAATACATGGCTTGCATGACCTTGCTTTGAACAAAATATTTTGCAAGGGTAAATGTTGTGATATTTCATGATATATGCATAGTCCCTATAAAATGTACCGGCTTATTACTAATCCAATTAAAATAAGAAATTACGAATTCGCTTATCCATGGTATCACAGGCATATAAGATCATTTCTTTTTCTCTGCATAGCATTGACCCCATTAAACGATATTTGCAGCACATTTGAAAATATCAAAATCACCAGTCTTAGTGGTATAATCTATAAATATACTATATATATATATATATATATATATATATATATATATATATATATATATATATATATATATATATATATATATATATATATATATATATATATATATATATATAAACACACATTATATATATATATATATATATATATATATATATATAATATATATATATATATAAACACACATTATATATATATATATATATATATATATATATATATATATATATATATATATATATATATATATATATATAAACACACATTATATATATATATATATATATATATATATATATATATATATAAACACACATATTATATATATATATATATATATATATATATATATATATATATATATATATATATATATATATATATATATATATATATATCACTCAATCACTAAATCCCGTCCGGAATTCTCTGGGTTGGGTTCTGCATCTAATATCGCCATTCTCTCCAGATAATTCCTATCCAATACCATCTGTGTCAGCTGTTGAAACGTCTCGCCCCTATTTGCTTCCTTGAGGGTTTTCACCTATGAATATCTTGGTCATCCTCTCGGTCTATTTCCGGCCATTCGTCCATGAAGCACTTTCTTTGGCCATTTGTCCTGTTCCATCTTCTGTACCTGCCGAAGCCATCTCCTCTGAATATCCTGCACTCTAATCAGAATTGTGTGCTCAACACCAGCCATTTCTCTCACTCTCTCGTTCGTAATTCTGTCCTCCTATTTTACGCCAAAGATTCTTCTCAGACATTTCCTTTCAAAAGCTAATAACATTTTCTCTTCTCTCTTCTTCTGTACCAGTATTCATCACCGTATATCACAGTGGGGATTACTATTGCTCTTGATAGTCTAATTTTCAACTTAATGGTTATATTGCTATCTTTCCAGATTTTATTAACCTTCCAAATGCTTTCTGACCACTTGATATTCATGCTTGAATTGCTCTGTCCATCTTTCCCTCTGCTGTGAAAAACACTCTTTGACTTATTGACTTGTTCCACTTCTCCCTCTGATAGCTGTATTTTTAAGGCCTCTCTCCGGCGTCCAGTTTTCATACTTTTGGTTTTCTCTCTATCACCAATTCATACTTACTGCACTGTTCCTCCACAATTCTCTACACTTTCTGAAGTTCCTCCTTAGTTTCTGCTAAAATCACTATGTCATCTGCATATATCATGTTAGATATTTTTGTCCCTCATATATCTATGATATGCCACCCTCATAATCTCCAAGTGCCATTTTCATTACCTATTTCACGTATAGGTTGAAGAGATGTGGTGATAGTGGGCAACCCTGTATAACCCCACCAGTGGTTATGAACTCTTCTGTGAAACACTTTTCTTTTATTATTCTAGCTGATGTCCTTTCATACAATCTTCTGAAAGTTTCCAGTATTTGGCTCCAATCCCCATTCCTTCAAAATCATAAATATATATATATATATATATATATATATATATATATATATATATATATATATATAATTATTTATGTAATTATATATATCCTATAAGAGAAGATACAAGAGGTAAATAATTTAATAGTTTTTTTTTTTAATATCAGATTATCAAGGGTTTACCTGATGGAAATCTACATATCATGATTTGCATTATTGTAAAAAGGAAAAAAAATACAGCAATTAACTTAAAAGAAATTGTTTGATGTATTACTCATAGAATTTCTCTGTTACGTGAGAGAGGAAGGAATGTATCATCATATCAAGCTAATAATGGTAATTATACCTCAACAGTTACTGATTTAGGAAAGCCTTCCTGACCAACTGATGACATCTTGATCATTCATGGATATGTTCATGGCGTACTCACTCTCGTATTTCCCTTGCTCCCCAACTCTCCTTTTGCTGAACTTAATTGTTCAGTCATACATAATTACTCAAGTCCAGAAGAGGGCACACCCTGCAGTTACATGCTTAGTATAATATGTGCTCTGATATAAAGAGTAGTTTGTTTTGATCATTGCTAAAAGTTTTCTATGCCTAATTCTAACTTTCTTAACGGCTACAAAAAGTCCTTTTTTTGTATTGTTCAGTCAGATAAGAGCTAATTTCATATTTTCAAATTGATTTGTTCGCTCAGAATATAATTCTCGAAGTCAAACCCACTACCATTGACTTTCTCTAAAACTTCCTTATAACCGATTCTTCCTTTGTGTCAGATTTTAAAAATACGTCGCTATAAAAAAACACATTCATTACAAACAATCCTAAAGATAACCTTTTCATTACTGTTGATATGATGTAGATTAAGTGAAAATAAACCCTTTCATGTACGCTATATATAATACAATTATATTAATATTACAATGGCCTAAAAAATATGTATGACTTATAGGATATTCGTGGCTAATCTGATAGTGGGAAAATACCTTGTAGTACTGAGAAACTTATCTAAAAACGTCCAGGACTGATATACATATATATCAGCGGCAACTGTTTCATACTTGATACCATTTAAGGTGGGTGTTATATTGGTAATATTCTGATTAGAACAACCAAATGATGCAAATGCAGTCAAAAATACAAATGAATAATTTTAAACAGTGGGAAAATCAGCAAGTAAAAAACCAGCTTTCAAATCCCAAATATCATATTACAGCCCATCTGTATATGAAGAATCAACGATCAATCAAAATTACTCTCTTTGCCTTTTTCGATTATATTTTTTTTTCAATTTATTATTAAGAATAACACTATAATCATTATTACTACCTGCCAAGGTACAACCTTAGTTGGAAAAACAAGATTCCATAAGCTCAGGGGCTCCAAAATGGAAAATTGCTCAGTGGGGATAGGGAATAAAGGGATAAACTAAGTACAAAAAAGAAGAGTAACTACATTAAAATGTTTTTTTTTTTTTTTCAAAAATAAACTATTAAAACATAAAGAAAAAAATACAATTGTAAATTCCAAAGTTCAGTATTATGATCGAAACTATGTCGCGGTCTCTCTTTGATTTGCTTTGGGAGGTTTGTGCGATTAAATCAATAAATTAACCTTATTGCTGCTTTCTTCAATTACCTTGTAACTGAGACTTCATCATTTTCAATTTTGTACACGTTAGCGTTCTTCATAAACTCCGTTCAAGACATTTTGCTTTCTTCTGATTTGGTGCCGTAGGAAGCAAATCTCCCTCCAAAACTATTCCACACAGATTCCCACTCTTGATTTCTTTTCCGGAATATTTCCTTGGTGATTTTCTCAAGGAACTTTCTAGTGTTATGCAATCCATTGCTATATGTCTCATCCATTACATTTGTTTTGTTTCGTTGATTAATCCCTCGACATAAGTTTTTTTGACATTCGATATAAAATTTGCACATTGTCTTAAACTGAATATTACTAAAAGTGAACAATCTTTTGAGTGTTCAGATATGAGTAAAATCAAATTTGAATCCCTTTGCAATAAAAATTTTCATATCTGCATTTATAAAAATACATTTCCATTTAGCCATTGAAATAGAAGGATGAAAGGAAAAGATCATCCATATCCCAACCTCAAAATCTATCTATACTTGACCAATAGAGTTTGGAGAACTATAGATATATCTTCAACA
>NC_090729.1:20803065-20818065 GCF_036898095.1 Palaemon carinicauda | reverse complement strand
ATATTTCCTGTCGTGGTACTCTGTCATATGCCTTCTCTAGGTCTATAAAGGCCATATGCAAGACCTTTTGCTTCTCTCTGTACTTTTCCATAATTTGTCTCAAAGCGAAAATACCATCCACAGTACTAAGCCCCTTCATGAATCCTAGTTGCTGTCTACCGATGGAAACTTGCTGCCGTAATCTTTCATCCATAATTCTTTCAAATACCTTCAGTGTATGTGACATGAGTTTTATTCCTCGATAATTTTCACAACACTGCATGTCCCCTTTCTCTTTGAATATTGGGATTAATATACTTTCCCTCCATTTTTCGGGTATTGTCTCACTTTCCATAATCTTTTTCATTAACTGCCACAATATGTCAATTCCTTCCTCATCAAGAGCCTTCCAGGCTTCTGCAGGTATGCCATCTGGTCCCACAGCTTTACCATTTTTCATCTTTCCCAGGGCCCCTCTAACCTCAGCTTTTGTTATTTCTGTGACTGGTCCACAATTTGTGTGTCCGTCTCCTCTTAGAAATCTTTCCTTTTCTTCATTCAGTAAGGCCTCAAAATATTCTTCCCATCTCTTTATTATGTCTCTCTCATTTCTCAGTATATTTCCATCCTTATCCTTAATCTGTCTTATGTGTGTTATATCCTTGGTATTCTTATTTCTCATGTGTGCTAGTTTAAAGATCTTTCCTTGCCCTTCCTTGGTATCTAGCTCTTTGTAAAGCTGATCATACGCTCTATCCTTAGCAATTGCTACAATTTTCTTTGCTAATTTAATTGCTTCCTTATAGGCCATCCAGTCCTCTTCCATTTGGGTCCCCTCCCACCTTTTCTTTGCTTCTCTCTTTTGCTTTGTTGCATCCTTCACTTCTTCACTGAACCACCACGTTTCCTTATTTTCGAACATCTTACCACTACTCTCACCCAGTATTTCTCTAGCAACCCGCAGTATTATCTCCATCGTTCCATTCCACCATTCATCAACATCCTCAATTTCCTGAGTTAGTTCCTCTAATACTTTTTCTTTAAACTGCCTACAAAGTTCAATATCTTTCAGCTTAAACCATTTAATCCTTTTTGGCCCCTGCATTTTTACTTCACTATTTGTTCAACTTCCATAATCATGTCCATCACTACCAAACGATGTTGCACACTCACATGGTCTCCTGGTATGACCTTAGAATCTTTTACCTCGCGCAAATCTTTCCTCTTATACATCAAGTAATCTATCTGGCTGGACCTTCCGCCGCTTTTGTACGTAACTAGATGTTCTTGCCGCTTGGTGAAAAAAGTGTTCGCCAGTACCATATCCTTGGCCACAGCAAAATCAACAATTCTCTCACCCTCTGCATTTCTTTCATCATAGCCATACCCACCATGTATACGGATGATCACATGGTTATTCTGGCCTACATGCCCATTCAGATCTCCCCCGACAAGGCATCTTTCATCTGCTGGTACCTTTTCCATCTCCTCCTCTAGGTCTGACCAAAAGTGATCTTTCTCTTCATCTGAGCATCCTGACTGGGGTGCATATGCACTAAAGATGTTAACAGTGCAATTTTCAACCATCAGCCTGACCCAAATAATCCTATCGTTTCTTCTATTTACTTCAACGATTTCCTTCTTCATTTCACTTGACAGAATTATTCCAACACCATTCCTACCTTCTTTATTTGCTCCGCTATAGAACATCTTATACCCCTCCCCAAGTTCCCTCGCTTTGTTACCTTTCCATCTTGTGTCCTGTACACACAGAATATCTACTCGTCTTGTTTTCATAAGGTCAGCTATTGCCTGCCCTCTTCCTGTCATTGTACCAACATTTAAGGTTCCTACTCGTAGTTATCGAGCTCTCATCTTTAGCCGCACTCGCTCACGATGCGGTAGCCCTTGCATGTCCACAGAGTTAGGGCGATGTGTCTGTGGGTCACTTCCAGGTGACAACCTAGCCCTATTCTCGTTCCTTGTAAGACTCATTTCATAAAAGTTCTGGCAGGAGATTTTACAGACGGATGCCCTTCCTGACTCCAACCCTCATTATTTATCCGGGCTTGGCACCGGCACTGAGTTGGGCTATCTTGCCTTTCCCGAGTGGCTAGGTTTTATATATATATATATATATATATATATATATATATATATATATATATATATATATATATATATATATATATATATATATATATATATATATATATATACATATATATATATATATATATATATATATATATATATATATATATATATATATATATATATATATATATGTATATAAAAATATATATATATATATATATATATATATATATATATATATATATATATATATAAATATATATATATATATATATATATATATATATATATATATATATATATATATATATATATATATATATATATATATATATATATATATATATATATATATATATATATATATATATATATATATATATATATATATATATATATATATATATATATATATATATATATATATATATATATATATATATATATATATATATATATATATATATATATATATATATATATATATATATATATATATATATATATATATATATATATATATATATATATATATATATATATATATATATATATATATATATATATATATATATATATATATATATATATATATATATATATATATATATACATATATATATATAACGGATTTTGAGTGAAGCGAAAAATCTATTTATGGGTGAGATAGCCATGTCGTCCTGATGGAAGTTCCTATAGGGTAGCTTCCTAGGGTATATTACAACTACGGCGATATTCCCAGAGAATTTACCTTAAGGTACCAGAATTCTAACTCCTGGAGCGAGTATCCCTCGTGAAAGGGATATCTCGACATATCAGAGGACGTATTCTAGACACGTCACATGGCAATCTACGACCTGAACAGAGATTTCGTCTCGTAGAAGGGAGATTGACGAGATACGAATTCGGGAAAGAAAAAGGGGGAGCCGCTCCCAAGGCTTCCCTATCCCCCGATTCGTATGCGTGCCTGGCGCCAATCTTGGCGCCATCTGTATTCCTTGTAGCGTACACGAGGTGCTACAGATACTGTATGTAGGGAGGGGCTATCTCACCCAAAAATAGATTTTTCGCTTCGCTCAAAATCCGTTTTTTGGGCTCAAGCCATGTCGTCCTGATGGAAGTGTACCAGAGCATTACTGTATCTGTGGATTCTCAGAACGTGCCGTACTCCCCGGAGGTATTTATTCCCGGTCGACTAGACCTAGAGACCTAAGATGTTACCGTTACACATCTTTTCAACTAACTATAAACTATGTTAGAGCTTCCTGCCCCCTACAGGGAAGAGTCCTGGTAGACTCTGGAAAGTCTCGAAGAGTACATATATCTATGTATGAATACCAGGCAAGCTAATATAGTGGTCTCGCCCTATATTAAGTAAAGCATAGTTTTTATAGAACCACTGCGTCAATATATTGACCAGTAATCCGCACAATACTTGTATTGGACAAAGGTTTATATCCGCATAGGAAGAAACTAATAAAACCGCCCTCGTCCCTTTATGGGACGGAGTCCTCCCATTAGGGGACTTACATAAACCAATGCAACATAGCTTGCATAACAGACCAATTCTATCAGAATTATCCCAGATAAGATACATAGAATTAAAATGCTCAATTATACCAATAAATTGACACAGGTGAAAGAGACGCAAGGTTCTCAAGAACAAGTTTATTGACAGATAATAAACAGACAGGTTAACAACAAATATATATATTTATATAAAAGAGGGTAACCCAAAACTTTAAGCATAAGTATGATAGTAAACAGAATTTGTTTATCTGAAAGAAAAACCATTAAACACCATTTTAATAAGATACCAAGGTATCAAGTCATAAAAAATCTGTATTACAAATCAATCACATTAGCGTTAGAAACGCTTGGCACACATGTCTGAACTTATGCAAGGTTCACCTTTGAAAGAAGGAACAGTCTATATGGGCACTTGGTGCCCTCATTTAGTTTGTAGTACAGTATGTACCTACACACTCACCCTGGACTTAATCGTCCCAATTAAGACCACTGTTCCTCGCAGAGTTAAACAGTAGGGTTAACTACACGACCCACTGCTACCACAGATCTCTTAAGTTCCTCTACTTGCTTCGCATAGTGGCGAAAGAACACCCTGGAAGACTTCCAGCCCGTGTATGAACGGAGATGTTCAAAATCCATACAATTAAAGAAATTTAGGGATGAGGCAACTTTCCTCGGATCGTGACCTGCGGGTGTACTGTCAGGATCCGCTCTGCGAATAAAATATGTCATTTTCGCTCTGAGTTGATTCAGAGATAAATTTGAGCCTGATGTTTCTCCCCTGAATAGTTGACTACCCTTGAAGTCTGAAGTTCTACGAAGATAGACCTTTAGGCATTCTACTGGACAAAGAGATGCATCTTCTTTCAGAGGGCAGATTCTCCAGGGACCCCACCTGTTGGTGGGTAACTCATTCTTGGCGAGAAACGTAGGATCCGGAAACAGGTTCAGCTCCCCCCCATCCAGGAACTGAACACGACCTGCCTCTCTCGAGAGGGCTACGATCTCACTAACCCTGGCCCCGGACGCGAGTGCAAATAGGAAAATAACTTTTTGCGTCAAATCCTTTAACGCACATTCTTCATTGCTCAACAGGGAGGCGAAATGAAGAACTTTGTCTAAAGACCATGAGATGGGCTTTGGAGGTGCTGAAGGTCTGAGCCTAGCGCAGGCTTTCGGAACTTTATTAAAGATCTCGTTACCTAGGTCGATCTGGAAGGCAAATAAAATGGGTCTCATCAAAGCCGATTTACACACTGAAATCGTGTTAGCTGCCAATCCTTGGCCATGGAGGTGGATGAAGAAAGATAAGCAGAAGTCTGTCGAGATCTCCTGCGGATTCTTTGCCTTTACAAAGGCCACCCATTTTCTCCAAGATGACTCATATTGCCTTCTAGTCGATTTGCACTTGTATTCCTCTAGGAAGTCTATGCTGACTTTCGAAATCCCGAAGCGCTTTCTCACCGCTAGGGCGAGAAAATCATGAGCTGCAGGGTCTGGGTTTTCTGTAATGAAGCGCAGACAGTTGACTTCTGGACTCGCTGGATCAGAACTGGATGTGGTAGCGGCACGAACTTCATCTGTAGTTCCAACGCCAAGGGGAACCACATACTGTTCGCCCACTTGTGGGCCACTATTGCCGCTACCCCCCTTGAAGGATCTCAGTTTGTTGAGGACCCTCAGCAGAAGGTTGTGAGGAGGGAACAGATAAATCCTGGACCATCTGTTCCAGTCGAGGGACATTGCGTCCACTGCTTCTGCTAAGGGGTCCTCGTACGGGGACACGTACAGGGGCAACTTCTTGTTGTCTTTCGTCGCAAAGAGGTCTATTTGCAGTTCTGGGACTTGATTCAGAATGAAGGAAAATGATCCTGCGTCTAAGGACCATTCCGACTCTATCGGTGTGAACCTGGATAGAGCGTCCGCTGTCACATTGCGGACTCCTTGAAGGTGAACTGCCGACAGGTACCACTTCTTCTTTTCCGCCAATCGGAAAATGGCTAACATCACTTGGTTGAGAGGTGGTGACCTCGACCCTTGTCGATTCAAGCATCTCATAACCACCTCGCTGTCTGTCACCAATCTTATGTGGATCGAGCGACGCGGGGAGACTTTCTTTAAGGTAAGGAGCACTGCCATAGCTTCTAGAAAGTTTATATGAAAGGTCCTGAATAGCTTGGACCAAGTCCCCTGGACTTTTTTCCGATGAGAGTGACCTCCCCATCCCTCCTTTGAGGCGTCTGAGTGAATCGTCATCGACGGGGGAGGTGGCTGAAGGAGAACCGACTTCTTTAGATGTCTGGCTTGGGACCAAGGTCTGAGAAGAGTACGTAGCCGAGGCGGCACTGGTCTTCTCAGGTCTCTTCGCGCGTTTGATGCATACCTTCTCCAAACTCCGGTTGCATCCTTTAGCTGTGCTCTTAGCACTGGGTCTGTCACTGAAGCAAACTGGAGAGAGCCTAGTACCCTCTCCTGTTCGCGTCTTGATATCCTTTCGGAATCTAGAAGTCTCTTGACAGAGCCCGCTATCTCCTTCCTTTTCTTCATTGGGATGGAGAAACTGTGTGACAAAAGGTCCCAGTGGATTCCCAGCCACTGGAACTTTTGGGATGGAGAAAGTCAAGACTTTTTCTTGATGATCTTGAAGCCTAGGTACTCTAGGAACTGGATCACCTGACTGGAAGCTTGCAAGCATTCGGTCTCGGATGCTGCCCACACCAGCCAGTCGTCCAGGTAGGCTACTACCTGAATTCCCTTTAGGCGTAATTGTTTGAGAGCTGCGCTCGCAAGCTTCGTGAAAATCCTTGGGGCTATGTTTAGCCCGAATGGCATGGCTCTGAAGGCGTACAGTTTCCGTTGTAGCCTGAACCCTAGGTAGGGGGAGAGTCGACGGCTGATTGGAATGTGCCAATAGGCGTCTGACAAGTCTATAGAGACTGAGTATGCCCTCTTGGGCAGTAAGGTCCTTATGTGTTGCAGTGTTAGCATCTTGAATTTGCAATTCACTATGAACTTGTTGAGTGGTGACAAGTCCAGAATGACTCTGAGCTTTTCCGAGTCTTTCTTGGGAACACAAAACAGCCTCCCTTGGAATTTGATGGACTTCACCTTTCGGATCACATTTTTCTCCAACAGTTCTTGAACGTACTCCTCCAAAATGGGGGTGGAGTGTTGGAAAAACCGAAGGCATGGGGGTGGAGTGCTGTACCAACTCCAACCCAGTCCTTTCTTGAGTAGGCTTTGGGCCCAGGGATCGAAGGTCCAGCGATCCCAAAATTTCATCAGTCTCCCTCATACCGGTATCATTTCACTTGGACTGCCGTCCTGAGGTCTTGCCTCCCTGACCACGACCACCTCTGAATCCCCTTCCCCTTGAGGGGCGCCTAGACGAGCCTCTGGCTGCTCCTCTAGGTTTTGCACGAAAGGAAGAAGACTGTCCTTCGAACGTTGGGGCGAATGTGGTTGACTGACCTGGCACAGCCTGGGGTACCCACTGAAAGGCAGTCGGGGTTTGTGCCACCATCTGGGGCACTGGAGGCAAAGGCAATTGCAGTTGCTGTTGCTGTCTATAAGGCTTGGCTGGCCGAAATGGTAGCCTAGTCTTCATATTCTTCCTCTTTGGTTGAGGACCCTCATCCGGGGAAGATTTTCTTTTGATAGCCAGGCCCCACTTCTGGAGAAGGTTTCTATTCTCCATGGCGGCCTTATCAACAACCTCTTTGACCACATCGGTAGGGAAAAGGTCTTTTCCCCAAATGTTGGAGGAGATTAATTTCCTTGGTTCGTGTCTCACCGAAGCCCCGGCGAACACGATCTCCCTGCAAGCTCTCCTTGCCTTGATGAAGCCTTAAAGGTCCTTCGTCACTGTGGCTAGGTGAGACTTAGCCACTACCATGAACATTTCATGGACCTTAGGGTCACTTGCCATTGTCTCAAGAGTGGTCTGATAAGACATTGAGGCAGCCAGTCTTTCTTTGGTCTCGAATTCTCTTTGTAAAAGAGATTCGGGCAGCTTGGGGAGGTCCTCGCCGAATTGCCGTCCGGCAATATCAGCCTCCAACTTTCCCACTGAGAATGTCAGATGGACATCCTTCCAGTCTTTGTGGTCCATAGGCAGAGCCAGCGACAAGGGTTTACACTCCTCCAGGGAGGGGCAAGGCTTGCCGGCCTCGACTGCCTTTAGGACAGCCGCAAACCCTTTTTGTAAAAAGGGGAAGGCTCTATCAGGAGAGGACACAAAAGAAGGGAGCTTCTTGCTCAATGCAGCTACCTTCGAATTCGAGAAGCCCCTCTCTTTCATCGAGGATGAAAGTAGGGCTTGAGCCTTAGCGTGGTCCATAATAATGACCTCCTTCGGCTCTGTCTCCTCCCTTGAAGCTGGTTCTTTTCTCAGCCGGACATAGCAGTCCGGATATGATGCCTTGCTGGGCCAGAATTCTACCTCCTCTAGGGGAACTGAACCCAGCTTATCCGAAATGCCGATCTTACCAGTCGTCATTGGCATGTGCTCAGCATACCTCCATGGGTTAGCATCTGAGCATATGGGAAGGTCTTTCACATTGAGCCTTTTCTGGGGCCCATGGGATTCTGCTAGGGACTGCATACGCAGTTCCATTGCAGCCGCCTTCTCCTGATTCTCCTTCTGCATTTGTTGGATCATTCCAACAATCGAAGAGAGGGCCTGTCCCAGTTCTACTGGGAGACCAGCCGATGTTGAGGGGATGGGCTCCGGAATCTGAACCGGAGTAGCTGACACCTCGTCGACCTCATCCTCTACGACATCCGGGGTTTGAACTTGATCCTGACCTTCTGCCAGGAGGTCTTCTTCCAAACGTTCGTCCAGGTCAGACATCCTGTCACACAACTGGATGTCTTGCATCGCATCTGCGACTTCCTCGTCCACCTGGACTTGATCTTGAGGGATCTCCTCTTGAGGCTGGGGAATCACTGCCTCAGCTGATGCCTGGGGAAAAAGATACGACCTCATCTTCTCACTTGGAAGATAAGGGCCAGAGGTGTTCTTCTTGAAGCCCCTTACCCAAGTACGAAGCTTTTCCCTAGCTATATCCCTTGATTCCGCCGTTCTAGGGGAATCAAAAGCCTCAGTAATCAGGTTAGTGCATACAGTACATACCTGAGGGTCCCAATACTGGAGATCATCCTTGGAGACAGCGCATGCTGCGTGTCTCCTACAACACTCATGTCCGCAGAGGTTCTTGCTGCGGACATTGCAGAAAACCTTTCCGCACTTCGGAGGGTCCTCCTGTAAAGAGAAGAAATTTCCATGAGTATCAAGTGAACTATGTATCACTGGATATGCATAGTATAGCATAACAATTCATAAAGGAAAGACACACACTTGTGTTTCTCTCACAACCCATTGTTGCAGCCTTCCAGATAATAAAATCAAAATGGTTTATCTCTACTAGAGTAACCAATGCAAGGTTTCCAGAGGAAACAGGTGGAGCTCACACCTAGGCAATGATTTTACAATCCTGGATAATAGACAGGGAAGAACTCTGCTTCCTGTCTGAGGGCAACAGCAAAGGGCTGTGCAAGAAAACACAATAGTGTTAGAAGATACAGTGCTGTACCTAAACCTTTACTATAGTTTTCTTCTTACTGTATATGCTATACAGAAGAATACTAGTATAGTATAGGAGGATGTGTGCCGGCCTGCCTTTGCTGGCCGGCACACACCACAACTAGCTTTAAAGTATACTACTTAACAGCTATAGGGCGGCAGCACTCTGGTTCAAATGCCTGTGCCGGCGGCAGCAGCTGCCGGCCAGCAACAGCCAGTGTTGGCCGGCAATGACTGCCGGCCAGCAACTACACAAGGTAGTACCCAGCTGCCGGCCACACTCTTGGTGACCGGCAGACAAGGACTGACATAAGCCGGCCGGCAAAGGTACAAGACCGATGCCAGCCGGCAGCAAAAGAACCAGAAGACTACACCTGCCCGGCTGCCGGCCTCATAGGCCGGCAGCCGGGACAGGTACAGCACTAGAAGAAAATAGAATGGATGCCGGGATAAGAGTGTACACAACCCCCCAAGCCCGGCAACCGAAAGAGTGCATATAAGGAAGGGGAGAAACTTAATTCAGGCTTCCTTGACCAATGCCGTCCGGCTCTGCCGGCAGGCATGGATGAGGGACCAAGAGAGGTCCGGGCAGCACTCGAAAACATAAGACCCTTGCTGGCCAGCATCTCTGCCGGCCGGCAATGGGCTTAGTCAATTCCACATCCCAACCTATACTAGGTCCAGAAGTAGAATGACGTACAGTACAGTAATAACCCTGCCGGCCAGCTCTGCCGGCCGGCAAGGTACAGTACAGTAATGGCTAGGCCATTATGGAGATAGAGGGGGAAGGGACAAGAGGGTCCTGCCAACCTTGCTTTAGTGACAGATCACCCGCAGCCAAGAACTTTGTCTTAGCCTAAGGGAGATCTAAGGGAAAGGGCCAGCAATACTTGCCAGCTTCCAGAGCACCAAAGCAAGGAAGGCGTTGCTACTCCCAAGGGAAGATTTTATCCTCCCCGAGAACAGCAACAGGACTTAGTCTGGTCGATCACAAAAGAAGGAATCATAACTTACAGAAACCTTCGGTAGTGACATAAGGGAGCTAAGCTCCCTTTGTAAGTGTTAGGTCAGCGAGGGGGACTCTGCCCCAAGCCAGACAACACGGACTCAGACTAAAAACTCTGTTGTTCTGTCCCTCTTTGAACCAGACTTTGCTGGAACAGGAAGGTACAGTAACACCCTAGTATAGTTTTATCGAAAATAAATTCGGAAAAAAACCACTTAGGGATAAGCCCAAGGCTTAAACAGAGGGAAAGGGATTGCATACCTTCTCCGAAGAAAAGAAAGCAACCGGGGAGTATGATAAAGTATACTAAGGCTCCATAAGCAATTAGCCTAGGCACCAAGAGAATCGATTACCTATTTCACCGAAACTCTCACGTATACAATCTTGGAAATATTCCACATAGTCTAAAATGTATAAAATATAGCCTAAAGCTTCAATAAAATTTTAATTACACTCGGAAAAACCAAAATCATGCATTAAGTACTAGGACCAAACGACTAGGCTACATGGCCTAGCGTAGGCCAGAATGGCGAATACTTCGCCAAATAATACTAAGCACGAAAGGAAATCCTATGTAAAGCTAAATAGCTAAAATTTATTAAGCAAAACAACCAGGAATGTCACTCTGACTAACTAATTTATACCTAGCGAGTGACAGTGCCCAGGACACCTCTGGTAGGCTACGGCTCTTGTATCAAAGATTAATCCTATTAATCACTCAAAATTTTACCAAGAGCCTACATTTATACATAACAGACACTATACTCAACTTATCCAAGGCCAACGAAGACGGAGAAGCCATGAAAAGCTGAATAAATCCAAGATTTGCGAGAAAAACAGGAAAAAACACCGAGATGTTAAGCTACGCAAAAAGGAATACAGATGGCGCCAGGATTGGCGCCAGGCACGCATACGAATCGGGGGATAGGGAAGCCTTGGGAGCGGCTCCCCCTTTTTCTTTCCCGAATTCGTATCTCGTCAATCTCCCTCGTACGAGACGAAATCTCTGTTCAGGTCGTAGATTGCCATGTGACGTGTCTAGAATACGTCCTCTGATATGTCGCGATATCCCTTTCACGAGGGATACTCGCTCCAGGAGTTAGAATTCTGGTACCTTAAGGTAAATTCTCTGGGAATATCGCCGTAGTTGTAATATACCCTAGGAAGCTACCCTATAGGAACTTCCATCAGGACATGGCTTGAGCCCAAAAATATATATATATATATATATATATATATATATATATATATATATATATATATATATATATATATATATATATATATATATATATATATATATATATATATATATATATATATATATATTCTTACATAGCAGGTCTACACGAGAGTAGATTATGTTATTCACATTATTCATTCGTGTATTGAAAAGTTATACAGCCCACTCTTAAGGACAGTTCCATTCAAGTACGATTAATCAAATTTATGTAAATTACATAAGAGTTTCGTCTTTCGTTTAGTTGTATTTCCATTCAGTTCCATATAATGTAAATTTATGTTATTTTCATCATCATCTCCTAATATGCCTATGGATGCAAGGGCCTCGGTTAAATTTTGCCAGTCGTCTTTATGTTGAGCTTTTAGTTCAATACTTTCCCATTCATCATTTTCTACTTTGCACTTCATAGTTCTCAGCCATATAGGCCTGGGTCATCCAACTCTTCTAGTGCCTTGTGGAGACCAGCTGAATGTTTGGTGAACTAATACTTGGGAAGGGCGAAGAGCACAACCAAACCATCTCCATCTCCATTATAATGATCTCATCCTAATATGGCAGTCATTTCTAATCCTGTCCTGCCACTTAACTCCCAATATCCTTCTGGGGGCTTTATTCTTAAAAACTACTAAATCTATTAGAGATTGTTCCATTGTCATACCAAATCTGATGTTCATAGAAGAAAAACTGATATCACTAAACTGATATATAGTCTGATTTTTATATGCAATTTCAAGCGATTTGATTTTAAAATTTTACAAAAGTTATCCATTGTCTGATTTGCTTTTTCAATCTTTCACTAAACTCTAATTTAAAGACCCTGTATTAGAGATAGTAGTTCCTAAACTCTTAAACGATACCACCTCCTCAATACTTTCTCCTTTCAATGATATTTCACCTTCCATTGCATACTCCGATCTCATCATCTCTGTCTTTCTTCTATTTACCTTAAGCCCAATCTTCTGGGATATTTCATGCAATCTGGTAAGCAAGCATTGCAAATCCTGTGGTGTTCTGCTAATAAGAACAGCATCATCAGCATACTCTAGGTCTGCTAAATTCCTGTCACCAGTCCAGACCAATCCTTCTCTACCATCTCTGACTGTTCTAGACATTACAAAACCAATGAGGAGGATATACAATATAGGTGATAACACATTCCTTTGGAGTAGACCGCTTCTCACTGGAAATTCAAAAGATAAGATTCCATTAACACTAACTTTGCACTTGCTATGCTCATGAACAGACTTAATTCAATTCACATTTTTAAGAGGAATTCCATAATAAAGCAGGACTCTCCACAAAATGGGCTGGTGTCTACTATCAAACGCTTTTTCATAGTCCAGAAAAGCCATCAAAAGGGGATTTCTATACGCTATGCATAGCAGTAAAACGTGTCTCTAAATAAAGACTTGGTATGTGGAACTCCTACCTTTTCTGAATCCTGCTTGTTCATCTCTAAGATTTTCATCGATCTTTCTCTCCAGTCTCTTTAGTATAACTTAAAATATATTCTCATAACAAGTAACGTAAGTGTTATACCTCGGTAATTATTGCAATCAGACATATATCCTTATTTTTGCTATTTTCACCAACACTCCTAACTCCTATTCCTCATGGTTTGCCTCTTCCCAAAATAATCTTGTAAGTAGTCCGGGAGTTACTTCATTTTCGGTCAGTATCATCTAGAAATTTATTCCATCATTTCCCTGGGATTTCCATCTATTTAGTTTTTTGAGGATAGCTTCAACTTGAAACCCCCTAAATTCATTCATGGGCACATCAACGTGTTCATCAGATTCAAGTTTATCAGTCAATTCATTCCCTTCATATCTCCTATTCCTAACCTTACTAAAGTAATCCATCTAACGTTGTCTTTCTTCATCTTCTGATGCTATAACAGAGCCATCTTTCTTTTTGATGGGTATATGATTCTTCTTTGCCCAAATCAAGATTTCATTAATAATTCTATGAGGAATCCTCACACTATAGCCACATCCTTAATCCATAGCCTAGTCAACCTCATCTGTTTTACTGTCTACGTACTTTCTCCAACGATTTATGGCTTTTCTTTGACCTCACTGTCATTACTAGAATAATTAGCTGGCTCTACCTTGTAATATTCATTACTTCCTCGAAAACTTTCAACAATCAATATCTGTCTTTGTCTCCTTTTTATAGTATCCCAAGTACCATTTTGAAGAATTTAATTTCTATTTCACGTACTTTTGTTACGAAGTCTAATGTAGTTTTGTTAAAAGGTGTATATGACACACACAAGGTATAAACAAGATGGCTTGCATCATCTTTAAACTTGGTTGGAAGCTGTTTGAAGGTTCTAGACTAGAGGTATTATTTTTTTTTTAATGTCACGAGATGAAGTGGGCGGAGTTAGCTGAGTGTGTTGGTTTGTCAGGCAATGATAGAACCCTAATTCAAACTGCCAAGTTGACAACATTGACGTCGCCAGGCCCAGCAAGGACCTAACCCCATGTTTCGAGAATGATTAGCTGGAAAAATCAAGAGTGCTTTATGATGCATATAAGGGCATACGATTGCAGGGGAGAGAGAGATCCACCCTGACACTCAGAAAGAGCCAACGTCCGACAATTGTCTCACCAACACTTTTTCAGCCATAGCGTTTCCTCTCGAATGTGCATAGTTTTTTCTCTCAAATGTGTATAGTGTTTGTTAAAACATTGGAATTTTTGCAGTTTAAGTTGGAAGAAGTGCAGTATGTTTGTAAGTACTCCTTATATTGTAAAAAAAATGATAGTTTTCTTGTGACTGGCCCTGAGGGATTACGTTAAATAATGAAGTGCATTCATTTTTGCTTACCAATTCGGTAACCTTGTGTGACACCAAATGTGGTACGAGTAACAGTTAATTATATATAAGCGTAATAGTTTATATCCTATAGTGTTGATGTAATTTTTTTTCCATTAATTGACAAAATTTAATATTTTCATAAATTAATGTATAGTGAAACAGGTGATTTTAAAATTCTTGAACTGTCTATCTCACGTTTAAAATACGAGTGATTTATTTTGGTTTTAATTTTTGAGTTGTTATTTTCATAAAATATATTTATTTTTTTGAAGTGTATTATTTCGATAAACGATAATTAATCCAGTAACTTGTTCGTATCCCCGGACTAAGAACGGAAGTAAGAGGCTGACTATGGAATAGTTCCCATTAAAATTAAAGTAATCACCGTTTCGTTTTGAGTGTAACATAGAATGCTCACATATATTAATGTCTGGGGGTTGCGTATTATTCTCAAAGCTTGGAGGTTTTCTTGCGTGTGTCAGACTTATGTATTACAAAGCAGGTGAGTTTGGAAACTTGTGAATTTATGTAATGTGCTTGTCGTAATATATATATATATATATATATATATATATATATATATATATATATATATATATATATATATATATATATATATATATATATATATATATATATATATATATATATATATATATATTGGTGCCAAGACCCGGAATCAAGCGAGTCTGTTTTAAATATTGTTGATAACAGGGTTGTGTTTTGATTTAATTT
>NC_090729.1:20768821-20786321 GCF_036898095.1 Palaemon carinicauda | reverse complement strand
TATTTATAGACAGCACAGCGCCACTCCAAATTATAGATTTTTCTTTGTTTTGGTAATGGACAATTGTGTATTTTTTATCAAATACAAATCCTGAATTGGACAGGAGAGTCAGAATAAACTATTCTCTATTTACAACCTACTGTCATTAGGTCTGATGTTAATCCTTATATATCCTGGCAAAAGGTTCGAGTCCTTGATATGGTAAAAATATCTATCATTCAATATCCCACGCCCTATAGACTCAAAAGGAAATTCTTTTGAAGTTTACCATAACATAATTTGTTATAGAGGCAAACACGCTCCTATGTAAGGGTGGATACATAAAGTACTGTAGTACAGTAAGTTCAT
Source organism: Palaemon carinicauda (assembly GCF_036898095.1). Taxonomy (NCBI): domain Eukaryota; kingdom Metazoa; phylum Arthropoda; class Malacostraca; order Decapoda; family Palaemonidae; genus Palaemon; species Palaemon carinicauda. Next base: position 20,785,973 of record NC_090729.1, on the reverse strand, counting down.
TTTTTCATTGTGCCATATAAAAACATTCTGATAAAAGGAAATAGAATTTTATAAGAGGAAATATCTAAAATTTTTTGAGAGAGAGAAAAAAGGGAAATATAAACCACATCTTTTATAGGTTCAAACAGGTTTGCATATATCTGTCTTTTTCAAATATGATGATCTTGTAACATTGCCTTGTTACGAAGTATATACTTTAAACTGTAGGGCAATGTTAATGAGCGTTTGGTGTCAAGAAAGCTATGAAAGACTAGAATGGCACTCGGTAGAGTGCATACTTTCCCCTCTATCACCTTGTATATTTCAGAATAGTGTGATGAGCCGAGAGAGGGTTGTGAACTCAAAGGCAGGATGCGATCGACTGAGTTGTATTATTATAGAACACTCTCCTTTATATACAAAACCTCAAGGCAACAGGACATAACATGTTCACAAGACAGACAATGTTACAGAGGAAAACCGGAGACATGAATTTTCATGTTCGTTTTAGTGCGAGGGAAGAGGGAAGATACAAGCATAACATATACAAAAGGAATTATGTACAATTGTGTGACACACGGTTGGTACATGGCTCCCCCTCTAAAACTGACATACTGAACATATTAAATAGGTGCCCTGAATCTGGAGAGGTAGTAGTAAAAACTGCGCCGATTAGCGGCAGTGAGTGGCTGTAGAAGTCGTTGGTTGGGGTGCGAGCGAGTGGTGGATGATGGTTGGCTGTGTTGCCGCTCCGGCTCGTCATGGGGTAGGCGAGTGTGTCCTACGGCATCCATAGGCGTGTGTGTCCTACGGCATCCATAGGCGTGTGTGTCCTACGGCATTCATAGGCGTGTCCTACAGCATTCATAGGCGAGTGTGTCCTACGGCATTCATAGGCGTGTGTCCTACGGCATTCATAGGCCTACGGCATTCATAGGCGTGTCCTACGGCATTCACGTCAGCTTCGGTTGAAGTTGAATAGGTGTCCTCTTCGTCACGAGTGGAGGCGTTGATGGAGGTTTTGAAGTGGCTGTCCATAAGGGCACGAAGTAGGTTCACCTCACAAGGAGAGCTGCCTGCGGCAGGTTGCAGGCTAGTGATACTGGTCATTTTCCCAAGGGTGAGTGAAGCCCTTTGGTCCCCCAACGGTTGTTGAGAGAGCTAAAAAAGCGTTGCTATACGGGCGGCTGGCGACGGCGAGTACTGCTGCAGAAGGTATGCGTTGACGGAGTCATTGTAACGATGAGGCGGGAGGAGGTGGGAGGAGCGAGTCACTCCGGGGTCACCAATGTGACGAGCCGAGAGAGGATGATTGTGACTAAAAGGCAGGATGCTATCAACTGAGTTGTATTGTTATAGAACACAGTACTGCTTGACGGCGTCATAGTAAAGGTGAGAGGTGGAGGGGGGGAGGCGGGAAGAGCGAGTCACTCCGGGGTCACCAATATGACGAGCCGAAAGAGGGTTGTGAACTCAAGGGCAGGATGCGATCGACTGAGTTGTATTAATATAGAAGACTCTCCTTTATATACAAAACCTCAAGGCAACAAGACATAACATGTTCACAAGATAGACAATGTTACAGAGGAAAACCGGTGACATGAATTTTCATGTTCGTTTTAGTGCAAGGGAAGAGCGAAGATACAAGCATAACATATACAAAAGGAATTATATACAATTGTGTGACACACGGTTGGTACAATAGGCAATTAAATTATGCACATTTTGGCATGAGATTCCTGCAAATCAGGTAAAAATCGACCCCGATATAGCAGAAAAGACCTGTTTGGCCTATTTGTTATCTGAACATGGATCTTTGACCCAATCACTTTCCAAATCTGAAAAAAACAAGTTCTTGGATCTTGGCCAATCATCCCACCAAATTTCATGATATTAGGTTAAATAGTTTTGAGTTATGCGAATTACAAACAAACAAATATACACACAAGGGTAATGTCATTACTCTATTGTCTTGTAGCATATATCATAAGATAAGCAATTGAATTTTGAACATTTTGGCTCTTGGTTCAATTAAATCAGAAGAATTGTTCACTGTATGGCAAAAGTCTTTTTTTTTTTTTCCTTTGACTGTTGACCTAATCACTCTCAAAATCTAATAAATTTGTCCTTGGATAATGGCCAGTCATCATGCCAAGTTTCATGACCCTCGGTCAAATAGTTTTCGAGTTATGCGGATCACAGACACATAGTCATACAAACACATGCCTATCAAAATATAACCTTCGCAACGAAGTTAGCGAAGATAAAACGTATAACTTCCACATATATTTCCAAAAGTTTTTTGGAACAGGACACATGAATCTAATAGACTTTACCCAAACTTCGACAGAATTGGGTCTCAATAATAGAGTCAATTTTCAAAGCATTCAATCATGAATATAATGTAAATGTGAACAGGAAAGCAATGGATGGAAGTGTTGAGATATGAAGAAATAATTAATTAACGGTTGGCTAACGACTTGGTACCCATTTCGAAATTCTTTCCCAAACATCCGATTGCCTCCACAACATTACCTATCATCCACTGTTGATCTATTTTTTGCTCGTAGTTGAAGCATTTTCTTGAAGAATTTTCTCAAATATTCTTATAATTTTTAGCCACATCTCTTGGCAGTAAGTTCGACCATTCATTTACATATATGTATATTTTTTTTTTAACATTCTATTTTGATCACAAGTGTTTTTATCATCATAATTGTAAAGGACCTTTGTTAGCCATATGTTTTTATATATCGTCTAGGTTTCTGTATTTTTATTCTTTTAACCGTTTTTTTTAATATAATTTTTTTTATACCAAAGCAATTTTAAGAAAAAATGTATTATTAATTTCTAATGTAAATATAATTTCGTGTTTTATGTAGCGCTGATGATAGGAATGGATTCTCGAAACGTTGGTGTTGAATATATATATATATATATATATATAGTGTGTGTGTGTGTGTGTATGTGTATACTGTAATATATATATATATATATATATAAAAAACTAGAGTTCAATGAAATTTCTGCTCGACCGTGAAGATTAACTAGGTTTTGTTACATCAAAATTTCATAATATCTAATCCCAGTGTCCCTGCTTTGGAAAATAATAGTGTGATTAATATTCAAGATATATCAAGTGATATAAAACCTTATCCACCATTTATAATACTTGAAATAAATGAGAACGATAATAACATTTTTCTCTCAGCACTATGATATGCTACAGGATTTATGATTGTGTTTAGATCAGTGAACAAACATCTTTAAAGTGAATCTCTACATTGCTAGTACTGCTGGCACAGGGAAGCCTGAATTCCACGCTTTTCAGAAGACAACAGCAAAAACGAGATTCGTTTACCAGACATTGCTGTTTTTCAAAACAGCAGATGTGCAGGTTAAAATTTTACTTAGAGAGAGAGAGAGAGAGAGAGAGAGAGAGGAGAGAGAGAGAGAGAATATACTTTTGAGTATAGATGAGGCTGTTAAGCTAAACAGTAAAAAGTAGTCTTGGATTAAATATATGCATATATATAGTATACATATATATATATATATATATATATATATACTTAATGAAAATATGTAAAAGGAGTTCTGCCCACGGAAGTGATTAGACATTGTGTCATTCCTACTGGATTTAAAATATCAATAAAAGCATCTCTCTCTGAAAATATTCACGTTGCCTTATAGTAATTAATTTTAGGTTAACGGCACACTTTTTTAATGCCTATTCCTCAGTTCAGAATCGTGTCAACTTACAGGAAATCCTAATTTTACTGAATACCACTACAATAAGGCACACATGGTTCGTAGTTAAAGCGGCAATATAAATATTTCATTTAGATACTTTATACTAAAAACATTTTGTATTGCACGATAAGATGAAGTTAACCTATATTGGTTGAGGTTTTTTACAAGAAATGAGAACAGTTTTTCCCCGAAGAAAAATAACATGAAATATCTTGAAAGATACTCCATTTAAAGAAAATATCCATTACCCAAGAATGTTCTACAGGAAACAATTTAAATTGATATATTTCCCTTATAATCATATCATCAACTTTAGTCTAGGTGGGAATAAAAATATATTGAGCAACAAAACCCGTAAATTGACAAAAGTTATAAAAACTTAGTACGAAAAAAAAAAAAAAAAAAAAAAGCGGTCAAAAGAAGAAATTCAAATTTACATTACGGGAAATGTCTAAATCGAGACAGTTCCTCTGATGGCTTCATCCCGAAGAAAAAAGTATTCATGGGATGTCAATGTCACCGAACCTGTAATGCTGTCACTGAAATTCTCATGACTCTGAAAGAATAGATGGACGCTGGACATTCCTCTGGTATCTTGCCTAGGGAGAGAGAGAGAGAGAGAGGAGAGAGAGAGAGAGAGAGAGAGAGGAGAACAAATTCACTTCGGTCTAAATATATATTTGCACATGTGGACACTTGGCGGATATTGTCAACAGACTTTATACAACATCCAATTTAGCATCAACTGGAACATAATCACATTTTCATACGGTTACTGTTGTGAAAGAGAAAGATGAAATTTAGTATATACTATAAAAATCTAATTTCCATACCTATTTGGTATTCAAATCTGATTTCTTGGATGTGGACAATTCACTCTCTTCATTCCTTTTTTCACGTATGTTTGATCTTTTGTTGACTGCAGAAGAAACACTTTTGAATATACGTCTCTATAATAAGAGGTCCACTGCACATATAATGGCAAATCATATACTAACAATATTAGTTACATAATAAAGTCAGAAGCAATGTATTTACAAAGAACTATCACTTGTATAGGAGGCCACTAAACCTTATCATGCAATTCCTTAACAACTCAATTTGTAAACGGTAACCAAATTTGTGATTTGGAGGTATGTCGCAAAATATGATTATTGTTATAAGACACAATGAGTTTCAAACCATATATTTTGGTGGTCAGGAATATATATATATATATATATATATGTATATATATATATATATGTGTGTGTGTATATATATATATATATGTATATATATATATATATATATATTTACAAATACATATATATATATATATATATATATGTGGTGGTGTGTGTGTGGTACATATATATATATATATATAAGAGATTATTCAAAACATGAAACAAGAAAATCATAATTTTTTATCATATTTTTTTACTGGTCACATTTTCATCATGGGTTACAATATGGCATAAATCAATAATTTCTGAAGATGAATTTCAAACAAGGAAACATACCACGAGTGAATTCAATTTATCAACTCAGAATATAACTCACTGTGTATTGTTTTGGGGTGATTTTCTAACTCCTCATACGTCTTAAATTGCGCCGCAGGTTTATGACTATGTAGTCCGTTTATTACATCCATAGATAATTCACAAAGAAGAATAATAATCATATGAGATTTTTCTGTTATCTACTAATCAAGATATAAATTATTTTTTACCTATTGTGTTCATTGATTTCATATTTACTATCATTACCCAACATAAATTGTTTGTACCTCTTAGTAAATAGATTTATTCAATTCAGTTTATCTGCATCCAAAATACGTTTGGGAAATATCTATAGTATCTCCGCATCTTCTCGACGTCATCACCAGATAAGTTAAAATCCTATTACATACATACATAAACGGGTAGCCGACATCAAGCAAATAAAAAAATGGGATCTTTCCACCCGGCCGGACAAGGGACTCTACTGAGTTCGGCTGGTATTGTTAGGGGGCCACAACCCACCCTCCCACGTTATCAGTCACAGATGAAGCTTCTTAACGCGAGAATCCCTACTCCTGCTACCTCCGCGGTCATCCAAGGCGACCGGAGGAAGCAGCAGAGCCTACTGGAACTACATCACAATCGCTGGCCATTCATTCCTGTTCCTACCACATTCTCTTGCCTTTCTCACATCTACCCACCTATCACATAAAAGCTTTCTTCATTCCATCCATCCACCCAAACCTTGGCCTTCGTCTTGTAATTCTCCCCATATACTCTTGCATTCATGACCTTCTTTAGTAGACAGCCATTTTCCATTCTCTCAACATGGCCAAACCTCCTCAACACATTCATATTTATATGAAATCCCAAGCAGACTGGGATGATATTTTACGTGATCTTTTGTGCTTGAATTGGTCACCATTATATAATAGTGTAGATCCTGTTGTCCTTTGAATAGAATCTATGTCAACATAATTGATAGGCGTATCCCCTCTCGTGTGCCTAAGGTACTGAGTGAAGGACAAACCGTGGTTCAATGATGATTGTAGACATGCTTTATTTGGAGAAACAGGAGGCCCTATCATCTTTGGAAGGGTAACAGATCAGATTTGACCTGGAACAACTATACTCAGCTTCGAGCTTTTGCTCAGAGAGTTTATGCCTCAACTGAAAAGGAGTACAATTTAACCATAAAGAGACCACTTTCTGGTACAGCTCAGGAACATAAATGGTGGTCTATCCTTAAATCAGCACTCTTTGGTGTAGATGCAACAGTTCCTCCTTTACTTAACCAGATGGCTCAGTCACTCACTGTCCAAAGGAAAAGGCAACCCTTTTGGCTGATGTTTTTGACAGTAAACAGAGTAATGAAAAACTTGAACTTCCTCATTCCTGTTTTCCTGAGGCTAAACTAACAAATTTAGTTTTCGATCTCGTGAGATTAAAGCTCTGTTGATGGACCTTGATGCTTATGGAGGTGCAGACCCAAATGTATTTTTCCTTTGTTTTTTATAAAGACAGCAGATTTCCTAGCTCCAAAGTTATCTGTTATTTTGCGCAAGTTAGTGAGAAGAGGAGCTTTTAGCACTAGTTGGGAGAATTGGTAATGTTACTCCCTCTATATAAATTGTGTTTGTGGTAGCTCAAGTCCCACTGATTACCACCCAATTTCCATAACTCCCATGTTATCTAAAGTTTTTGAACGTCTTCTGGCAAAACGTCTTAATAGGTTGCTGGAGGTAATCATCTACTCCCTAGTTTGCAATTTGGTTTTCGTAAAGGCCTTGGAGCATGTGATGCCCTTCTTACAATCTCCAATGCTGTACAGAAATACCTTGATTGTGGTCGGGAAGTTCGTATGATTGCCCTTGATTTTAGTGCTGCCTTTGACCGTGTTAATCATGAGCCCCTTGTTTTCAAACTGAAACAGTTGGGAGTGGGTGGGTCGTTTCTTAGCATTATTATTGATTTTTTAAGTGATAGATCTCAAAGAGTTGATGTTGATGGGCACCATAGTGATTATAGGAATGTGATATCCAGTGTTCCACAGGGTAGTGTTCTTGGCCCATTACTTTTCATACTATATACACATGACATGTGGTTTGGCCTAGAAAACAAGCTTGTTGCATATGCAGATGATGCTACTCTCTTTGCATCAATTCCATCCCATGAATGTAGATCTTGGGTTGGTGAATCCCTTAATAGAGATTTAGCTAGAATTAGTGCATGGTGCAAATTATGGGGTATGAAGTTGAATCCTAACAAAACTTAAAGTATGATTGTAAGTAGGTCAAAGACGGTGGCTCCTCAACATCCGGATCTCAGTATTGATAATGTTTCTTAAAATATGTATGAGTCTTTCAAAATTTTAGGTGTGATTCTTGACAGTAAATTTACTTTTGAGAAACATATAAGGTCTGTGTCTTCTTCAATTGCACCAAAAATTGGCTTATTGAGAAAGGTCTTTCAAGATTTTCGGGGATCAATCTATTCTGAAGAAGTGTTTTAATTCTTTCATTCTACCTTGTTTTGAGTATTGTTCTCCTGTCTGGTCTTCAGCTGCTGATTCTCATCTTAATTTGTTGAACAGAAATTTACGGTCTATTAAATTTCTTATTCCTGATCTAGATATTAATCTCTGGCACCGTCGTTCAATTAGTTCATTATGCATGTTGCATAAGATTTTTCATAACTCTGACCATCCTTTACATTCAGATCTCCCTGGACAATTCTATCCTGTTCGTAATACTAGCAGGCAGTTAATTCTAATAGCCGGGCCTTCTCCATCACGAGGCTCAATACTACGCAGTACTCTAGAAGTTTTATTCCAGCTGTTACCAAGTTGTGGAATGATCTTCCTAATCTGGTGGTTGAATCAGTAGAACTTCAAAAGTTCAAAGTTGGAGCAAATGCTTTTTTGTTGACCAAGTGGACATGAGTCTTTTATAGTTTATTCATGACATATTTGTTTTTGATGTTAAAAGTTTATATATGACATGTCTGTTTTGACGTTGTTACTGTTTTTAGAATGATTTATTGTTAATTTGTTCTCTTCATTTATTTATTTCTTTATTTCCTTTCCTCACTGGGCTATTTTTCCCTGTTGGAGCCCCTGGGCTTATAGGGTTGTAGCTTGGATAGTAATAATAATAATAATAATAATAATAATAATAATAATAATAATAATAATAATATCTACTTTAGCTACTAACTCATTTCTTACACCCGTTTTCACCCTCACTATTTCGTCCATAACCCTATCTGCTCGAGATACACCAGCCCATACTCTTCAGACACTTCATCTCCAACCCATTCAATTTCTTTTTTTCCGTCACTTTCATTCCCCACAATTCTGATCTATACATCACAGTTGCTACAATCACTTTGTCATACAGAACTCTCTTTACATTCATGGCCAACCGTCTATTTTTTACCACTCCCTTCACTGCCCAGCACTTTGCATCCTTTATTCACTTTCTGACGTGCATCTGCTTTCACTCCACTATTTACTGCAACAAAAGACCCCAAGTCCTTAAGCTGATCCACCTCCTCAATTAACTTTCCATTCAACAAAACATTCAACCTCACACCACCTTCCCTTCTCGAACATCTCATCACCTTACTCTTACCCACATTAACTCTCAACTTCTTTCTCCGACATACCCTTCAAAATTCTGTCACTAATCAGCCAATCGTCTCTTCCGAATCTGCGACCATTACAGTATCACTGCAAACAACAACTGATTTTCCTCCCATTCTTAATCATCCTTGTCTGCCAGTTTCAATCCTCCTCCAAGCAATTGAGCATTCACCTCTCTCACCACTCCATCAACCTATAAGTTAAACAACCATGGTGACATCACACATTCCCTGTGTCAGCCCCATTCTCACCAGAAACTAATAGCTCACTTCATTTCCTATCCTAACACGCGTTTTGCTACCTATGTAGAAACTTTTCACTACTTGCAACAACCTTCCACTTATTCCATATAACCTCATCCTATTCCACAACGCTTCCCTATCAACTCTATCATAAGCTTTCTCCAGATCCATAAACACAACATACGCCTCTTTACCTTTTGCTATTATTTATCGCATAGCTGCCTAATTGTAGAATCTGATTTATACATCCCCTACCTCTTCTAAAACCACCGTGTACTTCTAAGATCATATTAAAAACAATAATTATCCAACTTGATTTTGAAATTTCTTTTTAAAGAATCATGATAACATAACACTCTATTTTCCATCTTCCATTCAGTTTAAAAGGAATCAATCTTATATTAGGTAATGTATTTTCAAAGGAACAGTAGTAGTAGTAGTAGTAGTAGTAGTAGTAGTAGTAGTAGTAGTAGTAGTAGTAGTAGCAAATGCTATAAAATATTAGATATCCCGAAAAAAAATAGTCGTAGAATATTTTGTAACTATTCTACAAGATTGATTATAATGTTTCTTATAACTAAGGCAAATTCCATTAATGTCAGCAGAATCCCCAAAGCCTCGTACCTGCAATCAGCAACAGGTATTACTATCATGTCCCGCCATTTAGGGCTCAGTGAAGGCATCTTCATTCAACCCAGAGTTATCGCAAACAAGACCAAGAAACGTGCTGCTAATATCCACTCATCATAAAGGTCTAGGGGATATAGCGGTTGTAAATGTTCTCATAAAGTATCTACAGTAGGTCTTGCTAACAGGGAACACGTGCAGTTGGAAATACACTCTAGATAAACTGCGTCCTCCCTGTAGACAGTGTAGACTATGGGCATTGTTGTCACTAAAAAACTACTGAACATTAATTTACACGAAATAAAGCAACTGTTTATTTTTTATTTTTTTTTTCCATTGTAATACAAGTATGAGGCTGATATGAAACTAAAAGAAAAGAAAATCTTTAATTTCCATTAACAATGAGAAAATTCCAATATTAACCACCATTTCACAAGAAATATCTGTCATGATTAAACTCTAATATTACCTTATCTTATTATGAAATTAGGGAACGTAATCTCGGAATTCCTCGTGGTTATTTAATGTTTAACTAAGACTCTGAAATTGTTTTGAAAATTGGTAGTTGTTTACATTTATCCTAAAAATAAGGGCGGAATTCTTCAGAGAGAAGAAAACACATACATATGCACATAAGTGTATGCGGTGTATATGTATTATAAATAGGATATATGTCCCAAGAAATGCTAGAGTGAAAAAAAAAAGTTGGGGAAAATAATGCAGCATGCAAAGGGGAGCTTGACAGACTACTGATGACCCTTCTGTTTAGATATAAAAAGCGAATTAGAAATTTAAGTACGAATTCAAAGTAGAGATTTCATGTGACTACTCTGGTATGATGTGGTTAACCATTACAACATTACACTTCTAATGTCGTACATAACTCATCATCCCAGTTCTAGTTCCAGTAATAATCTCCAATCAATATCGCTGAAAATTAGCCCCTCCTTCTCACTTATCTTTAGCTAAGCAATATTCCCAATGCCGTATAACTGATATATTAAAAACATCTCACTAGGAACTAGAATCTGGATCCGGATCCAGATCACCTCCAAAATCTAAGGGGTCAGACATGACCTCAGTTCTATCCTTGGTGAACAAAATTCGTAAAAATCCAATGAGCAGTTTTGACGTAATCGTGTCAACAGATACAGAGACAAATAGGTAAATAAATAAATAAACTGACTCGAAAATATAGCCTTGTCGGAGGCAATTATAGAAAAAAAGGCCAAGTTTAATATCTAGATTAGATCACGTGATTATGAAGTTGTCGCTTATATGAATTGAAATATCCTAAATCATGGATGAAACCATCCGTATCTTATACATATTATCCTCCTACGCCTATTGACCCAAAGAGCTTCAGTTAGATCTCGCCAGTCCTCTCTATATTGAGCTTTTAAATCAATATTTCTCCATTCATTAGCTCCTACTGTACGCTTCATTTTTCTAAGCGATTTAGGCCTGGGTCTACTAGTGCCTTGTGGAACCCAGTTGAAAGTTTGGTGAGTTAATCTCTATTGTGGAGGACGAAGAATACGCCCAAAGCGTCTCCATCTACCCTTCACCATGATCTCATCCACAAATGACATTAACTGAATTGCCTCTACGCTTATACAACCATTTTCAGTTATGACATTTCCTTAACAAGGAAGTGTGCACTAGTATGAGTTTTTGATGAATTTCAGGTTAAGCGCAATGGGTTTATTAGTGCAAGACCAGGACAATTAGCCCTAACAAATTAATAGTCATACTTAAGAATGAGGGGGAGCGTCACTTAATTTCTCTCTCTCTCTCTCTCTCTCTCTCTCTCTCTCTCTCTCTCTCTCTCTCTCTCTCTCTCTCTCTGTCAGGATGCCTGAAAACTTTAAATCAATCAATCTCTCTCTCTCTCTCTCTCTCTCCTCTCTCTCTCTCTCTCCTCTCTCTCTCTCTCTCTCTCTCTCGTCCAGCACCTTACTATGAAAAATTCAATAATTCCTTGTTTATTCAAACAAACACATTTAGTGTATATAAGAGATATTTTACAATGCTTTTGTTAGTCGTTATTATTATTATTATTATTATTATTATTATTATTATTATTATTATTATTATTATTATTATTATTAAAAGTATTTCAGTTTATATGGTTTCTTTTTATAACAAGTGATGCACTTAATCAGCTGATAATAACTTTCCGTTGTCGTTCAAAGGAATGGTCATAGCCTTTTAACAAGTCGATCTTAGACCACGAATCTCGCTTGTCCAATGGAGTTGAGTATTTGGTCAATTAGTGGCGATGGGTAATTCTCGACCATATTGATCAAATTCAACTTTCAATAGTCCGTACATATCCTAGAAGATCCTTTGTTTTTGTTTTTCACGAGGAAGCATAAAGAACTGTAATGGCTAGAGATCTGGTCTGCTAATCTGTTTTGCAACGAATAGTCCACTTCGTTTTCATGACTTCTCGGGTGATACGGCAAATGTCGATAGGGGCGTCGTTTGAATGGTTCTTTCCGTGGTCTTAAGGGGATCTCATGCCCATCATGTTGGTTCGTTGTGGACGTCTGAGAAAATATAAGGGAAACTTTTGATCAATCGGCTTAATTCCTTTTCGTTCAAATGAGTTAATTTCTCTTTTAAAATCCTAATGATGACGAATTATTCACTTTGCTTACTTATGTCATATTCGTCGTCGTCCTCCGTGGATGGAATGGTTTGCTGCCTACATACTTGTGAAACTTCAGTCCCATTTTCACTCAAGTATGGTTTTAATAGGTTAACGTGTATTTTCCTTTGACTTATCCTTGTTCTTGGTGTTTAGCTATCGTAGGTCTAGTTACTGATCTTCTCCAAAACCCAAAAGGTCCTTGGAACTTGTTGGTGTGTGGGAATCTCCTTATCGGTAAGAAAATCAACACTTGTTGTCTTACCGCAAAGCGTCTGTTCTTACTTTTCATATCAAACCTTTTCTTTCCTTTTTCCCTTGGCTCGTTTTCAGGTTTCCGAGGGAAAATTTCTTATCTCGCCAATCCTTTTCTTCAAGTTCTTGACATATTGTCCATCTGTTTCCTTTAGATCTTTCCATTTTTATGCTAATATTTTAATCGGTCCTCAAACTTCATGTCATAAACCATTTCATTCGGGCTACATCCAATGCTTTCTTGGTAAGAATTGCCTACCTCATATAACACCAAAGGTAGTAGTCCGATGTCCCATTCATTTCCTATTTCGTAGGCATTACTTTGGCAATATACTCTTTGTGGTTTGATGAACTGTCTAAGGAATTTTGTATCTCCGGGTGATAGGCAGTAGGCAGTTTGTTTCTCGATCACGTAAGGATTTCTGGAATGCCAAGTTTGATAAAATAAGTCTAGTAACTTATCGGCGATTACTTTGACATTGATGTTCTTAACGGGTATGGATTCTGGGTACCTTGTCACTTGACACATCAACGTAGCGTATATTCGTGGTCTTTTTTTTTTGTTTTCGGTAACGACCCCAAAATGTCAATCATTACCTTGCTGAAGGGTTATCCTCCTGCTTTAATCAAGTGTAAGGGAGTCTTCTTGATGTAATTTTAAGGCTTTCCAACTATCTGGCAAACTTGGCATGCACGACAAAACTGGCTCACATCCTTATGCATGCCAGACCAGTAAAAAAGGTCTCATCATCTCCATCGTCTTTTTTATTGCCGTGTGTCCTGTCTCATGTAATACGGCGATCACGTATTTTCTCAGCGGTGCGGGAATCAATATATGATGGTATATGCTCAACTAGGCATTCCCAGGGATATCGAGAGGTATATGTTTCCTCATAAGTAATCGATGCTTGAAGTAATAACACGTGAGAGACTGCTGCACCTCTGTCTCATCCACCACAAGGTACAATAATTCCGTTAACGTTGCATCATTCTGTTGCAGTCCTATTAGCTTTTTATGACTCACTTGTCTTACTTCTAAGGCTAGACACGTGATTTGGACTTTAGTTATTTCACCACATGCCATTGAAATAGAGAGCTACTGAGCTTTAGTTACATTAGCTTCGACAATTCCTGAACAATTGGGTTTTCTAAAAACTGCTCTACGTTTCAATCTCTTACTGTAGAAAAAAATATACCTCCCCAAAAATATATCTTAAAAATACATGGAACTCTACCAACACTAAACCGTTCAATCCTTTAACCAAAACCTGGCCCAGCAATCACCAATATTTAAAACAAATTCCCTCGATCTCGGGTCTGATGGATTTCATAAACTTCCAACCTCCAAACTAACCTTCTTTAAATTACATAAATCTTTTACATACGAGTATACAACCGAGCTTTGAGAATGATATACAACTCCCAGACATGAATATATATGAATGCTGAATATCTAAGGGTCTCTTTACTTCACACTCAAAAAAAAAAACTGTGTCAGTATTATACTTTTAACGGGAACTATTCTAAAATTAAGCTCTTACTTCGGTTCTAGGTTACTGGTACGAGCAAGTCACTGGATTAATTAAAGGTGATCGCAATAATATACTCTTTACAAATATGTATATATATATATATATATATATATATATATATATATATATATATATATATATATATATATATATATATTTATATATATATATAATATATATATATATATATATATATAATATATATATATATATATATATATATATATATATATATATATTGCAGAAACATCTCCCGTGAATCAAATATCACAGATATTATGTTTAAACTTTGAAATCTATTAAAATTTCATGTCATCTCTCATGTCACCTGAAGCTGAATGGTGAACGTCACAATGATTATAATGTTTTTGTGGAGTTTTTATATAGGTATGCAAGGTATCATCTCTCTCTCTCTCTCTCTCTCTCTCTCTCTCTCTCTCTCTCTCTCTCTCTCTCTCTCTCTCCCTCTCTCTCTCTCTCTCTCTCTATATATATATATATATATATATATATATATATATATATATATATATATATATATATATATATATATATATATATATATATATATATATATATATATATATATATATGTAGAAACCATAAAGACTGGAATATACTCCTATCCGGAGATTTTAACTTTCCTTTCGTGGATTGGAAAGAACGGATAGAAGAAAGTGGTTGTATGTATACATATAAAAAAGATAGTAATAGTAGTGCAGAAGATAAGAGGCAATTTGAAAAGCTTCAAGATATGCTATTAGAACATAATATGCAACAAATAAACCACATTCCAACAAGAAAGGAAAATGTCCTAGATCTAGTATTTGTGAATGAGGTGAATTATGTTAAAGAAATAATAGTGTATAACACGGGAATTTCAGACCACAATGTCATAGAATGATAGTTCATTCCAAAGCAAGTGATCACAGAATTAATAAAAGCACAAAACTTTGGGAAGGATATGGAAAATATAACTTTTACAGTAAGAATATAAAATGGTCAGAAATAAATGAAGAACTAAATAAAGAATGGAAAAATGTATTTATAAGTGATAATATACAGGTAAATACGGATATACTGTACAAAATACTGGAGAAAATTGTTTGAAAAATATGTACCGAAAAAAAACAATAAACAAAAGATGTGCATACCAAGAGACAGAAGGATCTTATTTCAGAAAATTAAAAAGTGGAAGAAAAATCTTGCAAAAGAAAAAAATGTGTGGAAAATGAGGGAAATAAAATGTAAGATAGAAAATGCAGAACAAAAGATTATACAGTCGAAAGAAAATGAAAAAAGGGACTTAGAAGAAAGGACACTTCAAAATATAAAAAGAAACCCCAAAGTACTTTACTCCTATGCAAAAAAGATGAATAAAAGGAGAATAGAAATAGGCCCTCTAGGAATTGAAGGACGGCTAACGAATGAAAAAAAAGGAAACATGCAACATATTAGCAGAAAAATATAAGAGTGAGTTCACGCCAAGAATTGCGAATGAGAATAATGAAACAGAAATGAGAGAAGAAAATGTTGAATATCTAACGGATATAGATATTAATGAAGCAGATATTGTCACGGCTATAAACGAAATTAAAAATGGATCGGCAGCCGGACCAGATGGAGTTCCAGCGATTTTGTTAAAAAAAAACTGCAAACATTATCGCGAAGCCACTTGCAATACTGCTAAGACAGAGTATAGATATGAGCGAGATATATGTTAAACATAAATTAGCTTATATAACCCCTATCTTCAAAAGTGGATCAAGACTAGAGGCGAGCAATTATAGATCTGTTAGTCTAACATCACATATTATGAAAGTGTATGAGAGGGTAATAAAAAAGAAAATAATGAACCATTTGGTCAAAAATAATTTGTTTAATATGGGTCAACACGGTTTCGTACCTGGAAAAAGTACACAGACCCAACTGATAGCTCACTATGAAAACATATACAATAATATGATAAATGAAAAAGACACAGATGTGATCTATCTAGATTTTGCAAAAGCCTTTGACAAGGTAGACCATAACATATTGGAGAAAAAAATGAGAAAGCATAATATTGTGGGAAAGATAGGAAAATGGGTAAAAGGATTCCTGCAAAACAGAAAAGAGATAGTGGTTGCAAATGACGAGAAATCAGATGAAGCCCAGGTAATATCTGGTGTGCCCCAAGGTACGGTATTAGCTGCACTGCTATTTGTTATTATGATCTCAGACATAGACTGTGATGTTGAAAACTCCGTAGTGAGAAGTTTCGCCGATGACACAAGAATAAGTAGAGAAATTACTTGTGATGAAGATAGGAACTCACTACAAAGAGATCTAAACAAAATATATGAATGGGCGGAGATAAATAGGATGGTATTTAACTCCGATAAATTCGAATCAATAAATTATGGAAACAGAGAAGGAATGGTGTATGCATACAAGGGACATAATAATGAGACAATCACAAACAAGGAAGCAATTAAAGACCTTGGTGTAATTTTAAATAGGAATATGTTATGCAACGACCAAATAGCAACACTGTTGGCTAAATGTAAAGCAAAAATGGGAATGCTATTCAGACACTTTAAGACAAGAAAAGCTGAACACATGATTATGCTTTACAAAACTTATGTGCGTAGTACACTCGAGTACTGCAATGTGATATGGTACCCACACTACCAAAAGGATATTGCGCAAATAGAGAGTGTACAAAGGTCCTATACTGCTGGAATAGAAGAAGTTAAGGACCTTGATTACTGGGAAAGACTGCAATTTTCAAAACTATACAGTCTAGAAAGGAGAAGAGAACGCTACATGATAATACAAGCATGGAAGCAAATAGAAGGAATTGCTGAAAACATCATGGGGCTTTAAAGTATCAGAAAGAGCAAGCCGAGGTAGATTAATAGTACCAAAAAGCATTCCAGGTAAACTGAGAAAGGCGCACAGGACATTAATCCACTACGCACCAGCATCGATAATGCAGCGAC
>NC_090729.1:20758821-20763821 GCF_036898095.1 Palaemon carinicauda | reverse complement strand
GCAACTTTTGGTGTAAGGACTGATAATAAAAAAATATACTACTACTACTACTACTACTACTACTACTACTACTACTACTACTACTACTACTACTACTACTAATACTAATAATAATAATAATAATAATAATAATAATAATAATAATAATAATAGTAATAATAATAATAATAATTGCTATTAAAATGATGCAAACTCTCCAGCAATATGTTCTCATCCCTGGAATACGTTTCTTTATTATCCAGGTTTTAATATTTTATTCCTTAAATCAAAAGATATTTCATCTTAATTCTACGAACCATTAGTATACCCATTTTATCCATTACCAAATTCTTATTCCATGTTTAAGAATCCCAGAGAATTGCGGAAAAATTGCTGAGGTATTAATAATAATAATAATAATAATAATAATAATAATAATAATAATAATAATAATAATAATAATAATAATAATAATAATAATAAGAGATTGAGCTGCATTTTAATTGTAGGCTGCGCATTCATGTCCTCGAAGTATACTTTGCATTTTTTTTTTTTTTCATAAATTCGGATTGACTAATTATTCAATATGGTACACTGAAAATGTTTCACGATTCGGATAATTACAATTGCTGTTCTAGGTTTAATAATATTACTGAATAAAAATAGAAATTTCATAATTTCTTTACGTTTATTCATACGGCATTTTTCACTGATGAGATTTGAAAGTTTTATATACGTATATATATATATATATATATATATATATATATATATATATATATATATATATATATATATATATATATATATATTATATATATATGTATATATATATATATATATATATATATATATATATATATATATATATATATATATATATGTATATATATATATATATATATGTATATATATATATATATATATATATATATATATATATATATATATATATATATATATATATATATATATATATATATATATATATATATATATATGTGTGTGTGTGTGTGTGTGTGTGTGTGTGTGTGTGTGTGTGTTTGTACACACACACACACACACACACACACATATATATATATATATATATATATATATATATATATATATATATATATATATATATATATATATACGTATATATATATATATATATATATATATATATATATATATATATATATATATATATATATATATATATGTACATACATACATATAAGTATGGCAGAGCAGATGCTGCAATTAGTATTATATTCATGCCATTAATTTATAATTACAGCTAATAGAAGTCATAGCAAGTATTAATTCAAATAACAGTGTTATTTGACTTGTGTTTCCCTTACACTTTGAATTATCTTTGAAATAAGAGCCTTCATTAATCTTATTATCAAACCAGTTTATATAGAGATTGATAATATTTTATTACTACAGAGATAATGAGGGTAGATTAATCATTATAGATGACATATATTAATGTGTTTTTGATATTCTATCAAGTTAGAAAAAAAGTTATAAGATCTGATAATTGAGAATTAATATATTTAAGAAGGCCTTGAGAACGATTCGAAATTAATAATACAGATTTCAGACATCACTAGGAATATGAAACGGTATTAAAAAAAGGTCAGATGATTAATATTCAAATGAAAAGAGAAAGGACTATTTAAATGCAGATATTGCAGTTTTAGAAGTGTAAAATATTTTCCTATTGGATCGAAAAATAAAAGAATCAAAGGCTTTAATGACTAATGATAAGATTCACTATACATTATTTATAATGGTCTTTTAACAGAAATGGACCCTTCGTATCTTAATTTTAGTTAGAAAAGTCAGTTATTGTTTAATGATGATTAAAGTAAGGTAGTATATGAACATCGTTCAACCCTTTTATTTTGTGTTGAGAGTTTCCCGTTAATGGCAGGCATCGAGTTCTCTTTTCATATATAGGACACTATTTTAAAAAAGCAGTTTTCATACGGCAACTCATTTTCTAAACAACGTTAGATTGAAAATGAAGAATATGTGTATAATTTTTATTCTTTCAACTACGCAAATATTAGGTTATATTATTTTGTATTTGGAAAATTTCATATCAAGAGAAACTACGATTTTGATTTTAATATAATTTTGAATGAGTAACAAAACTAAGCTAATACAACCCCTGAAATTTATATCACATAACTTAATAAATATTGCGAATAGCTTTAAACATAGGTCATATTCCTAAATATAAAAACAAAATCTAGTCTCGATTGATAGCTATAATTTTTAATAACTATCAACTTTGAAAAGGCCGTTAAACTCTCAAAAGTCTCTTAAACTGATATATGGAAATATGCAAGTCATCAAAAGGATATTACCTTATTAACTCTTCTCGTTAATGGAATTAGTAATCATGCAGATTTTATAACATATAATAAGTTTGAGAAGTTGGTGACTACTTGTTTAATTATATAGCTAAAGGTCAAAATAATTACTTAAGTTTCCTTTCATCAACTTTTTTCAAATTCTTTAGAATATGCGATTATATTTGAAAATCTTTGTAAAATTAGGTTTAGGAACTAGATGAAATTTATTAGTTGTTGTAGAGTTTAGTGAGTATTAACAAATTACTTTTAAAAAGATTCGTAGCCAAACAAACGCAAAACAATTCCAATAAAAACAAACCCATTAGTTGTAGGGAAAGGAAAGAGTTAGATAACATGACCTAAGATCATACATCTCAAAATGCATTACATGTAAAATGTTGCCTATATTTGATTCAACGCTTTAGTTAAATTGTTGATTACTAAAGCAAAATATTTTGATGTACAACTCGTCCAAAACTATATATTTACATGATGACTTCGGCATTTATTAAGGTTGACGAAAAAAGTTCGTTATCTATGATATCCACTAGACACTTGCAAGATAAAACTATGGGTAATACAAGACCGTAATTCAGATAAAAAACACAATGCAACTTTATTCACGAATTATAATAATGTACAAGCTCGTCCGATCCTCCAGAACTTTATCATATTTTTCTCTTAAAGTCAGAAACCTAAAGAAAAGGGAAAGGAAATGTAAGAGATGAAAACTTATATTATAGGTGAAAAAGAAGCCCCGAATAACTAATCTCATCAATTGCAATCTTTGTGTGGATCTATACTGGGGGTGAATAATTTTTTTTTTCAATTTTGTCGATTGCAATTATAAAAGAGAAAGTAAGGGCAATATTTGATTGAGTAGATGGACCAGGAATTCGTTGAATATTATAAAAAAACGATAAAAAAGTACAGCAATTAGCTTCATTCATGTATATTTTTGTAATAAAGAATATAGATAAGATTATAAAAATGTTATTCTTGTTTGTTCTTGATTCACTATTAACAGATGGCCAACTGGCAAACTGACTTTAACAGAGTTCATCGGATCTATAAATCACTGGGGGAAAAGCCTATTTGTACAGACAGAAGACTGCACCGGATAATCGTGATGAAAACAACAGCACATTGCAATGCCTCAAATGAAAGGGAACCCTGATAACAGCAGTCCATGACAGAGCCAGAACCAAAGTGTGAAATATTCGCCCTACCAGAAACGGAAAAAAGTATCCGAAGTCGTTATGCGTTAAAATTAATAGCTTCTCCTCTTTCTGGTCCCATCCAGGCCAGGCATCCCTGGCTATCAATTGAAAACACTGGGAGAATTGGAAATAGAGTTTGTGTTTTTTTTGTTCCTATTGGAAAACTATTTCTTTTATATAATTGGATTTTTTTTCCTTACGGATTTAACACTTTAAGTCTGGTATTCATGATATGAAGAATCCGAATATATTGAGTACTTTTATATATGGAAACGCTTTCATTGCATTAAGTGTGTATTAGTTTTTTTATTTTATTCACTATAAAGTATACTATTGTTTTTATATAAAACGAACAATGTTTATGATAATCATCGCTAAAGCGTTCTATAATGACACCTTTTGTAAAAAGTTTATCTTTTATCAAGGAACAGTTCTAATAAATGCTTCTGTGATTACGACCCAAACTTACATTTTAACCTAATACCTTTGGTAACATTTTATAATGAGTAAACTCTTTGAGGAAATGTGTACGTGTGCTTTATAAACATTAGCCTTTAAAAAAGGAATCTACTTCTAGATCCTATATCTCGGAAAGCTATAATTATTTCTTAGTAGAACGTTAACTTCGGGCTTCTAACCTGACTCCATCTGGATAAATGGCTACTATCCTGTATTTTCAACGGGAATAGTACTGTTAATAGTACTGTTCTAAAAGGATAGATTAAGTACTATACATTAATTACGGGAGAATATTGCACCATCATAAGTCTCTCTCTCTCTCTCTCTCTCTCTCTCTCTCTCTCTCTCTCTCTCTCTCTCTCTCTCTCTCTCTCTCTCTCTCTCTCATGCAACATCCAAGGAGCATCGGGTGTCCTGAGGTCTTTACAGTATCTTCTAGAATGGAAAGAAGACTGCCATGACAAATGATTGGTGGATGATATCATTATCAAAGATTTTAATTTAACCACTCAAAAGAATGTAGTATGATTAACAGAAAGTAATAGTCTCACTTCTATTCTAGGAGAAAAAAAGAAAAAAAGAATACATCCTTAAATATGTTTTTCCTGATATCCTAATATTCTCCAGCTAAGCCCCTTACACCACTGCCATAAGTTTGTATCTTTGTTTTCTAATTGTCGAGACTAGATACATATCCTATCAACTGTGATAATAATACTCATGACATCATACAGTAAGGGAAAAAGATGATGTGGAAGATAGTCACTATAAACTTTTTGATACCATAAAACTTCCGCTCTTATATTTCTCAATATACAAAGGCTGCATTGTGTGAATTAAGAAGAAAAAATCGTAGAAAAGTCTATAAAACATTTTTATTCTTCCTTAAGTTAGACAAAAAATAAATTTCTTTGTTAAAAGGCATATACAATCTTTAAATAAGTTTTATCATTATCCTAGTCCTCGTATCATCTACTTGAATTTAAAA
>NC_090729.1:20734006-20758321 GCF_036898095.1 Palaemon carinicauda | reverse complement strand
AAGTAATTTTAAAATTCTTCAACTGTCATTTTGTTTTAATTATACGGTCTAGCTCAGATTTAAGTTTGAGTGATTTATTTTTCATATTAATTTTGGATCTTTTGTTTGTATAGAATATATATATAATATATATATATATATATATATTTGTATAGTATGTATCATTTTGATCACTGATAATCAATCGGTAATTTGCTCGTATCCCCTGACTAAGAACTGAAGAAAGAGGTAAGTTTTGGATTAATTCCTGTTAGAAGTAAAATAATCAACCTCTTTTTGGGTTTCTAGATAATTAATCAGTATTCATATACTATAATATTATCATTATGGAGTCGCGTATTATTCTCAAAGTTTAGCAGACTTTTAATATAAAGCATGTGAGTTTACGAGCTTGGGAATTTACGTAATTTGCTATTTGTAATATTATATATATATTATATATATATACATATATATATATATATATATATGTATATATATATATATATATATATTAGTATGTATATATATATATATATATAATAGATATATATATATATAAAATATGTTCTCTACTATAATAATTAGTCATATCCCTGGAAAGGCATGTAGAAATTTTTTTGCATTTATGAGAGATATTTGGCTAGGAAATTTTCACTCATATCTGATTTTCTTTAAGTTCTCATGATTATATTAATATTGAAGGAACATTAGCACCTGGCTGATATTTTAGGCAGGGAAGGCATATTCATGAGAGCTTGTTTTTATTCCTCTTTGTTTATTTTTTATAATTATATTTTACTCTTAATTTCAGAATTTCCTTATTGCATACGTAAACTAATAAAGTAAAAATAAGCTAAAACAAGTAATTGTTTTTTTTTTTTTAGATTTTTTTTCTTTATTTTCATAGGGAAGTAGCATCGATAAAGTTTTTTTTTTCTTCAGTTTTTCCTATTTTTTTTTCTCTTTATCCTGAAAAATATATATTTTGTGGTTAAAAATAAATATTATTAGTTGAGATAGTATTTTTATTTGTTCAGTTTCAATTGTGTAAGTGTTTAAGATCATATTTGGAAGCTTATTTCAAACAAAATGTATCTCCCCTTGCTGAAGTTATCAGAATAAAATAACGAATGAGCAGTATGAATATCATGTAATTTCATATTATTTTATGTAAAATCAAGAGTTCAAATTCAAGTAGATGATACAAAGATAGGAAAAAGATAAAACTTTATAAAAGATTGTATATCCCTTTTAACAGAGACATTTCTTTTTTTCTAACTTGAGAAAGGAATAAAAAGCTTTCATAAACTTTTCTAGGATATTTTCTTCTTAGTTCACACAATGCGGCCTTTGTATATCAAGAAAAAACTTTATAATGACTATCTTCCACATCATCTTTTTCCCTTACTGTATTATGGCACGAGTGTTGTTCTCACAGTTGATAGGATATATATCTAGACTTTACAATTAGAAAACAAAGATACAAATTTGTGGCAATGGTGTAAGGGGCTTAGCTGGAGAATATTAGGATATCAGGAAAAACATATTAAGAAGTATTTTTTTCTCTCCTTGAATAGAAGTGAGACTATTGCTTTCTGTTAATCATAATACATTCTTTTGGGCGATTAATTTAAATCTTTGATAGCGATATCATCCAGCAATTATTTGTCATTGGAGTCTTCTTTCCATTCTAGAAGATACTGTAAAGACCTCAGGACACCCGAGGCTCCTTGAATGTTGCATAAGAGAGAGAGAGAGAGAGAGAGAGAGAGAGAGAGAGAGAGAGGGAGAGAGAGAGAGAGAGAGAGGACTTATGATGGTGCAATGTTCTCCTGTAATTAATGTATAGTACTTAATCTATCCTAAAAAAGTACATTAACTCGCTTACAAATTAAGTTCTCTGCTGTATAGTATACAATAGAAAAGTCATTCAAATGATCATGCAAAAATAGTATTTATCACGCTCGATCTGCTTGTCATACTAATCAAATTGGGTCGATAGTCCCGTTGAAAATACAGATAGTAGCCATTATCCAGATGGCCTTCAGGGCCCGAAGTTAACGTTCTGCTCAGAAATAATTATAGTTTTCTTAGATATAGGATCTAGAAATAGATTCCTGTTTTAAAGGCTAATGTTTATAAAGCACACTTAGACATCTCCCCAAAGAGTTTTACTCATTATAAAATTTTACCAAAGGTATTAGGTTAAAATGAAAGTTGGGTTGTAATCACAGAAGCATTTGTTAGAACAGTTCCTGATAAAAGATAAACTTTTTACAAAAGGTGTCATTATAGAACGCTTTAGCGATAATCTTCATAAACCTTATTCGTTTTATACAAAATCAATAGTATACTTTAAGTGAATTAGAAAAAAAAAAAAAAACTAATGCACACTAAATGCAATGAAAGCGTTTCATAAATAGAGGTACTCAATATATTCGTATTCTTCATATCATGAATACCAGACTTAAAATGTCAAATCCGTAAGGAAAAAAATACAATAATATAAAAGAAACAGTTTTCCAATAGGAAAAGAAACACAAACTCTATTTCCAATTCTCCAAGTGTTTTCAATTAACAGCCAGGGATGCTTGACCTGGATGGGACCAGAAAGAAGAAAAGATATTAATTTTAACGCATAACGACTTCGGATACTTTTCTTCGTGCCTGGTAGGGCGAATATTTCACACTGGTTCTGGCTCTGTCATGGACTGCTGTTATCAGGGTTCCCTTTCATTTGAGGCATTGTAAAGTGCTGTTGTTTCCATCACGTTTATCCGTGTAGTCTTGTGTGTGCACAAATAGGCTTTCCCCCAGTGATTTATAGATCCGATGAACTCTGTTGAAGTCAGTTTGTATGCGTTTTAGTTGCCATCTGTGGCAGATCGTTAATAGTGAATCAAGAACAAACACAACAAACCATTGTATAATCTTATCTATATATTCTTTATTACAAAATATACATGAATGAGGGCAATTGTTGTACTTTTGTATCATTTGTTACTAATATTCAACGAATTCCTGGTCCATCTAGCAAATCAAATAATGCCCTTACTTTATCTTTTATAATTGCAATCGACAAAATGAAAAAAAAAAAAAATATTCACCCGAGTATATATCCACACAAAGATTGCAATTGATGAGATTAGTTATTCTGGGCTTTTTTTCACCTATAATATAAGTTGTCATCTCTTGCATTTCTTTTCCCTTTCCTTTAGGTTCTGACTTTAAGAGAAAAATATGATAAAGTTCTGGAGGATCGGACGAGCTTTTACATTATCATAATACGAGAATAAACTTGCATTGTGTTTTCATCTGAAATTCGGTCTTGTATTACCCATAGTTTTATCTTGCAAGTGTCGAATGCATATCATAGATAACGAACTTTTTTCGCCAACCTTAATAAATGCCGAAGTCATCTTGTAAATAAAGATTTACTTTTGGACAAGTCTTACATCAAAATATTTTAATTTAATATTCACCAATTCAAACTAAGAGTTGAATCAATAATAATAAGCAACAGTTTACATGTAATGAATTTTGATATATATGATCTTTGGCTCATGTTATCTAACTATTTCCTTTCACTATAACGAATGGGTTTGTTTTTATTTGAATTGTTTTGCGTTTCCTTGGCTGCGAATCTATCTATAAGTAATTTGTCAAGATTCACTAAGCTCTACCAAAAACATAAAAATTTGATTTAGTTTCTAAATATAGTTTTTCAAAGATTGACAAATATAATCGCATATTCAAAAGAATTTGCACACAGTGGATAAAAGGAAACTTAAGTAATTATTTTGACATGTAGCTATTTAATAAAACGATTGGCCACCAACTCCTCAAACTTATTATATGTTATAAAATCAAACATGATTACTAATTCCATTAATGCGAAGAGTTAAGAAGATAATATCCTCCTGATGACTTGCATATTTCCATAAATCAGATTAAGAGACTTTTGAGAGTTTAACGGCCTTTTCAAAGTTGATAGTTATTAAAAATTATAGCTATCAATCGAGACTAGATTTTATTTTTATATTTATGAATATTACCCATGTTTAATAGCTATTTTCAATATTTATTAAGTTATATAATAATAATTTAATCGTTTTATGGCTTACCTATGCTAGATTTCGGGGGTTATATTAGCTTAGTTTTGTAACTCATTCAAAATGATATTAAAAGCATAATCGTAGTTTCTCTTGATATAACATTTCCAAATACAAAATTATATTACCTAATTTTTGCGTAGATGAAAGAATAAAAAGTATACACATATATCATTTTCAATCTAACGTTGTTTAGAAACTGAGTGGCCGTATTAAAACAGGTTTTTTCTTTTTAAATAGTGTTCTATATATGAAAGAGGACCCAATGGCTGTTATTAACGGGAAAGTCTCAAGACAAAAGAGAAGGGTTGAACGATGTTCATATACTACCTCACTTTAATGATTAGTAAACAATAACTGCCTTTTTTTAACTTAAATTAGGATACAAAGGATCAATTTCTATTAAAAGACCCTTTTTTTCTTATATTTTTAAATAATGTATAGTGAATCCTATCATTAGTCATTAAGGCCTTGAATTCTTTTATTTTTCGATACTATAGGAAAATCTTTTACACTTGTAAAATTGCAATATCCACATTTAATAGTCTTTTCTCTTTTCATTTGAATATTAATAGTCAGATCTTTTCTTTAATACCTTTTTATATTCTTAGTGATGTCTAAAATCTGTATTTTTCATTTCGCTTCGTTCTCAAGGCTTCTTAAATACATTAATTTTCAATTATCAGATCTTTTAACTTTTTCTTCTAACTTAGTAGAATATTAAAAAAAAAAAAAAAAAAAAAAAAAAACATTATTATATGTCATATATAATCATTAATCTACGTCATTATCTCTGTAGCAATAATTCATCAATCATTATGTCTAACATATTATCAATCTCTATATAAACTTGTTTGATGAATAAAATTAATGAAGGCTCTTATTTTAAAGTTAATTCAAAGTGTAAAGGAAACACAAGTCAAATAACACTGTTATTTGAATTGATTACTTACTATGACTTCTATTAGCTGTAATTCTAAATTAATGTTATGAATATAATGCCAGTTGTAGCATCTGTACTGCCATACTTGTATATATATATATATATATATATACACACACACATACACACACACACACATATATATATATATATATATATATATGATAAATTTTGCACATTTTTACGTGTTTTTCATATTCAAATAAGCCATATATATTTTTGATATATTAATGTCTGGATTCTCTTAACGACCTAGGGATCAGAGCCCCAGGCGAAATCACACAAAGACAAGAGCTTGGATTCGGCCGGGAATCGAACCCTGGTCGGCAAGCTTATATAGACAGTGACTAACCCACTTGGCCAAGTGGGTTAGTCACTGTCTATATAAGCTTGCCGACCAGGGTTCGATTCCCGGCCGGAGCCAAGCTCTTGTCTTTGTGTGATTTCGCCTGGGGCTCTGATCCCGAGGTCGTTAAGAGAATCCAGACATTAATATATCAAAAATATATATGGCTTATTTGATATATATATATATATAAATATATATATATATAAACTTTCAAATCTCATAAGTGGAAAATGCTATATGAAAAACGTTAAGAAATGATAAAATTTTTCTGGTTTTTTTTTAATAATCTTAAAAACACTAAAAAAGCGATTGTAATTATCCGAATCGTAACACATTTCCCGTGTAACATATTGAATAATTAGTTAATCCAAATATATGAGAAAAAAACTGCAAAGGATACATAGAGGACATGGATGCACATCCGGCAATTAAAATGTAACTTAGTCTATTCTTCTTCTTCTTCTTCTTCTTCTTCTTCTTCTTCTTCTTCTTCTTCTTCTTCTTCTTCTTCTTCTTATTTTTATTATTATTATTATTATTATTATTATTATTATTATTATTATTATTATTATTATTGATGCTTCACAAATTTTTCAGCAATTTTTCTGGGGTTTATAAGCATGGAATAAGAATTTGCTTAATGGATAAAATGAGTAAAATAATGGTTCGTAGAATAAGCTGAAATATCTTGTGACTTATGGAATAAAATATTAAAACTCAGATAATAGAGAAACGTATTCCACGAATGAGAACATATTGCTGGAGAGTCTGCATCATGGTATTAGCAATTTTTATTATTATTATTATTATTATTATTATTATTATTATTATTATTATTATTATTATTATTATTATTATTAGTAGTAGTAGTAGTAGTAGTAGTAGTAGTAGTAGTAGTAGTAGTAGTAGTAATATAAATTTCATTAACAGTTCTTACACCAAAAGTTGCTAAAGTTCTGAGTACCGGGAAGTTTTTTCGATGAAGCTACTATCCCTGTGACTTTTTAGTAGGTTTTCTAACTACTAGGCACATATCAGATGAGCTGATGTCAACCGACCACTGATAGTTTCTAAAAGTTTCTTTCAAAAGAGGTTAGGTTCCTTATAAAAACAGCCGGAACCTTTTACTGTTGAGGTGATGGGGTTAGCCAGTTGGCCACGAATACTCATTATTATTGTTATTATTTCTATCATTACTTTTAGTGGAAGTAGTAGTAGTAGTAGTAGTAATAGGAGTAGTAGTAGTAGTAGTAGTAGTAGTAGTAGTAGTAGTAGTAGTAGTAGTAGTAGTAGTAGCCTATCAATAATATTTGAATTTTTATTATTAGTTCTTAGCATACAGCAAAAGTTGCTAAAGTTCTGAGTACTGGGAATTTTTGGGGATGTAATTTCTATCCTTTTGTCTCATAGAACTAGTTGCCATTCGAAGCAGTTTTCTAACTACTTTGTGCACCATCAGATGTTAATGTAAACACAATCCTAGTAAAATAATTATTATCAGTCTTTTTCTAAAGACTTTCGATTTTTTGAAAAAAAAAACCAGGGACCTTTCAATGTTGATGTGAAGTGATTAGCCATTTTGATAAAAGTAACTACTATCATTATTATTATTATTATTATTTTTTGGGAGTAGACCCTCTTTTAAGCAGGTTTTATTAAAAGTGATTGCTGCCTCAGTGGCGTTAATCTTGTAATTAACTTTTTCTATTGTTCTTATTATCTTCTTCTCTTCATTTGAACAATCCGTCAGTAACTGGGAAAGGGACATATCAATAGGAAGGTGATGAAGACCATATCATTCACAATTTGTCTTTAATATATCACAACACATTGTAAAAGTACAGATAATATGTACAAAGTATAAAACACTATCACAATGTTAGTGCACACAAAGTAATTGTCACTTTTATACAAAATTTATATCCTTCGACTCAACCGGTTTCGAGCAGTGAGAAGGTTTTCTGCTCATTGTCAAGAGTGAACTGAAATGCAGGTGTTGTTTTGATGGCTTATATACGGAGTCCTGCTACGAGATTCCATCTTCACTGGTTAAGAACCGCCCTAGGGCGGAGACCGTTAATCCTATTGGGTGTTGGCCTCTGCCTCGCCGGGATGTTTGGTGGGATTACTGGCTCTGGTTCTGTCAGGAGATAATCCCTGTTTTGACCTTCAGCTATATCAGTCCTGTCATAGTTGTTATTGCCTGGACTATTGTTGATAGTGGACCTTATACATGTTGGCAATAAGGTCCCTTCTTGCGTGGTGTTGAGGTTAGGTCTTTGTTGTTGAATAAAAATAGCTTCCATTATCCGGAGACGTCTACTGTCAGGGGCATGGCCGATGATTGTTACATTTTTCACTATATGCTCCCTTGTTGTCATGAAATTATGTTTTTGGAGGCAATGCATTTTTATTGCACCCTGTTGCACGTGGCAAGATAATCTCTTAGAAAGACGCATCGTCGTCATCCCGATGTAGGTGCCAGGACATTCCTGGACGGGGCATTTATATCGGTACACTACGTTCGTCTTTTTCAAGTCATCTTGCATGGCGGGGGCAGGGTTGTTTTTCATTATCAAGTCTCGTGTTTTTGCTGATTGGTAATAAATTATGAGGTTGATTTCAGTATCCTCTGCCGTGGCAAAAACGTTGTTTTTTATTATATTTTTCATAATCTTTTCTTCTTCGTTGTAGTTTACGCTCATAATGCCTTTATAGTAAAGATTTATTTTTGCTGGCGTGTTGGTATCATTAGAGCCTTCATTCTGGTACCATTTCTCGATTTCTTTTTTAATATGCCGATTAATGTCTTTATTCGTGAAGCCATTATTCACCAGAATTTTAGTAACTCTGTCAAGTTCCTCGTGGGTGCCTCTCCACGAAGAACAGTGAGAAATGGCTCTCCGAATAAAAGCCTTAATGGTGGCAGTTTTATACCGACTAGGGCACTCACTGTCACCATTCAGACATAGGCCGAGATTCGTTGGTTTTACGTACACCGAGGTACTAAAACTATCATTGCTTGTTTCTACAAGGACATCAAGGAAGGGGAGACGTCCTTGGAGGCTGTGCTCTAGGGTGAACCTGAGCGAGCTGCATTCCTCGAAAATTCGGCGAAGTTCTTCTATGCTCTCCTGATTGGCCGTTTTTATGAAAGTTCATCACCTTCCTATTGATATGTCCCTTTCCCAGTTACTGACGGATTGTTCAAATGAAGAGAAGAAGATAATAAGAACAATAGAAAAATATTATTATTATTATTATTATTATTATTATTATTATTATTATTATTATTATTATTATTATTATTATTATCAGAGCCACATTGTAGTGTAATTGATATTACTGTGATATAGGTAGTGTGCAGGCATTATTTTTCAAACACCAATCGTCTAAAAAAAATTGGTTTTTAATAATCTCATTTGGACGTTGTTCTAGTTGAGCAAGGTCAAAACTGGTAAGACATTTATTAGTGTATCAAATGACTGGCTTTTAATATAAATTTGAATGAATACTTTCAGTGCGGTCAAAACCGATTCTATTAAAACAATGAATAAAAATCAAATTAGAAAATCATGATACTGCATCTTTGCACAACAATATAAGATAAGGTACCCCTAGGTTGCATCATTATGAAGAGAGAGAGAGAGAGAGAGAGAGAGAGAGAGAGAGAGAGAGAGAGAGAGAGAGAGAGAGAGAGACAGAGACAGAGAGAGATTGCATAGCATTCTCAAAACTCGGTGGTATACTCGCATGTATGAGATTTATGTAATATAAAGAAGGTTAATTTGGAACTTGGAAGCTTATGAAATCCTCCAGATCCAAGATTGAGGGAATTTGTTATATATGTTGATGATTGCAGGGACATGTTTTGGTTAAAGGTTTGAACGGTTTAGTGTTGTTAGGGTTCCATGTATTTTTAGGATATATTTTTGGAGAGGTATAATTTTTTGTATAGTACCAGATTTGAATGTACAACAGTTTTTAGAAATCCTAATTGTTCAAGAATTGTCGGAAGCTAATGTAACTAAAGATCAGTGCCTCTCTATGTCAATGTCATGTGGTGAAATGACTAAAGCCCAAATCAAGTGTCTATCCTTAGAAGTAGGACAAGTGAGTCATAAAAGGCTCATAGGACTGCAACAGAATGATGCGACGTTAACGTAATTATTGTACCTTGTGGTGGATGAGACAGAGGCGCAGCAGTCTCTCACGTGTTATTACCTCAAGGATCGATTGCTTATGAGGAAACATATACCTGCCGATATTCCTGGGAACGCCTAGTTGAGCATATACCGTCAGATATGGATTCTCTCACCGCTAAGAAAACAGGTGATAGCCGTATCACATGAGTCAGGACAATAGGAATTACAAAGACAACGGAGAATAATATGAGACCTTTTTATCTGGTTTAGCATGCATAAGGATGTGAGGTAGTTTTGTCGTGCATGGTAAGTTTGCCACATGGTTGGAAAACCTTAAGAATACATCAAGAAGACTCCCTTACACCTGATTAAAGCAGGAGGATAACCCTTCAGCAAGATATTGATTGACATATTTGGGCCCTTACCGAAAACAAAGAAAGACCACGAATATATGCCAACTTTGATGTGTCAAGTGACAAGATACCCGGAATCCATACCCGACAGGAATATCAATGTCAAAGAAATTGCCGAAAAGTTATTAGACTTTTTTACCAATCTCGGTATTCCAGAAATCGTTACGTGACGATGAACAAACTGTTACTGCCTATCACCCGGAGATTCAAGGTGCATTTGAGAGTTCATCAAACCACAAAGAGTATGTTAACAAAATAATTCTACAAAATAGGATGGGACATCGGACTACCTTTAATATTATTTGAGGTAGGCAATGCTTATCAAGAAAGCATGGGATGTAGCCCAAATGAAATGGTGTTTAGATATGAAGTTAGAGGACCAATTAAATAGTTAGCATAAAAATGGAAAGATCGAGAGGAAACAGATGGAAAATATGTCAAAAATTTGAGGAAAAGGATTGGCAAGATAAGAAAATTTTCCCTCGGAAACCTGAAAGCGAGCCAAGGAAAAAGGAAGAAAAGGTTTGATATGAAAAGTAAGAACAAAAATTTTTCGGTAAGACAAGTGTTGATTTTCTTACCGATAAGGAGATTCCCACTCACCAACATGTTCCAAGGACCATTTCGGGTTTTGGAGGAGATCAGTGACTGGACCTACGTTAGCTAGACACCAGGAAGAATGATAACTAAAAGGAAGGTACACGTTAACCTATTGAAACCATAATTGAGTGAAAACGGGACTGAAGCTTCATAGGTATGTAGGGAGAAAACCATTACATCCACGGAGGACGACGACGGATATGACATAGGGGCTGTAAGTAAAGTGAATAATTCGTCATCATTGAAATTAAAAAAGAAATTTACTCATTTGATCAAAGAGGAATTAAGCCGATTGATCAAAAGTTTCCCTAAAATCTTCTCACACGTCCATAACGAACCAACATAATGGCATGAGATACCCCTTAAGACCACGGAAAGACCATTCAAACAACGTGCCTATCGATTGTTGCCGTATCACCAAAAAGTCACGAAAAATTAAGTGGGCTACTTGTTGCAAAACAGATTAGCAGAACAGATCTCTAGCCCTTACAGTTCTGTAAGCTTGTTCGTGAAAAAAAAAAAAAAAAAAAATAAATAAATTAAAAAAAAAAAAACGAAGGATATTCCGGGATATGTACGGACTATCGAAAGTGGAATTTGATCAATATGGTCGAGAATTACCCATTGTCACTCATTGACCAAATACTCGACAAAATTGGACAAGTGAGGTTCGTCTCTAAGATCGACTTATTAAAAGGCTATTACCATTCCTTTGGACGACATCGGAAATTTATCATCAGCTGATTAATAATAATAATAATAATAATAATAATAATAATAATAATAATAATAATAATAATAATAATAATAATAATAATAATAATAATAATAATAATAATAATAATAATAATAATAACAATAATAATAATGATAATAATAACTAACAAAAGCATTGTAAAATATCTCTTATATACACTAAGTGTTTTTGTTTGAATAAACAAGGAATTATTGAATTTTTCTGAGTAAGGTGTGGGATGAGAGAGAGAGAGAGAGCCTTACCTTACCTCATCTTATTGCCTTATTTTTTGTTTGGGTTCCCTAGGTCCTTCAGTGTGAGGCACCTCGTATATCCACCAGAGAGTTGCTAATGCTTTTTCCGGTGTATTTTGCATCTTCCAGTCTTAGATGGTCTGGGATGCATCTTAGGTATTTATCGAGCTTATTCTTAAACAAATCTATGCTCACTCCTGATATGTTTCTTAGAGGAGCTGGTAGCACATTAAATAGTTGATGCATTATTGATGCTGGTGCGTAGGGGATTAATGTCCTTTGCGTCTTCCTTAGATTTCCTGGTATATTTTTTGGCACTATTAATCTACCCCGGCCTGCTCTTTCTGATATTTTTAGCTCCCTGATGTTTTTAGTAATTCCTTCTATTTGCTTCCATGCTTGTATTATCATGTAGCGTTCTCTTCTCTTTCTAGACTGTATAGTTTTAAAAATTGCAGTCTTTCCCAGTAGTCAATGTCCTTAACTTCTTCTATTCTAGCAGTATAGGACCTTTGTACACTCTCTATTTGTGCAATATCCTTTTGGTAGTGTGGGTACCATATAACATTGCAGTACTCGAGTGTACTACGTACATAAGTCTTGTAAAGCATAATCATGTGTTCAGCTTTTCTTGTTTTAAAGTGTCTGAATAACACTCCTTTTTTTGCTTTACATTTAGCCAATACTGTTGCTATTTGGTCGTTGCTTAACTGTATCATTAACATAATAACCTTTATTATACTATAAGGATATATTCATTTAAAAAATGTTGATGTGGGTTGGAGAGGATTGTAACTTATTGCGCATCTGGAATATCTTTTGTCTTACCCATATCTAAATGTCGCACGGTTAGCATGCGAACTACCGAAAAATTGCTAACCATTTTGGTACTGCCTATTGTGTCGAGTGGTGGTGGCAAGTGCTATTTTTGTGGATATAGACACAAGAATGAAGTCAGTGACATGTAAGGCCGGCAGGTGATGGGATATTTGTGTTTGGCAATCTCCTACTGGGGTTCAAGGCCTGTGATAGTGAGGCCATTGAAGTGAGTGCAATACAGTGTATTATGGGTGTTATATGATATTTCATTTGGAATTGCCCTTATTGGTAATTGGATTCTATGTATATATACAGCAATGTTTAATGATATGAATACATTTAATTTGATGCCGAGTGTTTTAGTGGCTACAGTACCATAGTTTAAAGTGGTATTTATTTACGTTGCTATAAGAATAGTTATTGTTAAAAATATACATACTAATATGGACTGTTCATGTAAATTACTAAAAGGGTTGTACTAAGGACAAATATTTTTATTATTTTTTTTTTTTTTTGATATTTGAATCGGGGAAATTAGGAAAAATTCAAAATTTGTATAGCTGGTTGGATTGTATTAATTTTTATTACATCGGATAAGTATTTCAGGTTGAAACTTATCGTTACAATAAAAACTGTTACAACTTATGGTCCATCCTTGAACATCCCAGTAAAATAACATATTCCTATTTAACATTACACCAAGGTCTTTATTGCCTCCTTGTTTGTGATTGTCTTGTTATTAGGTCCCTTATATGCATATACCATTCCTTCTCTGTTTCCAAATTTCATTGATTGAAATTTATCGGAGTTAAATACCATCCTATTTATCTCCGCCCATTCATATATTTTGTTGAGATCTCTTTGTAGAGAGTTCCTATCTTCATCACAAGTAATTTCTCTACTTATTCTTGTGTCATCGGCAACACTTCTCACTACAGAGTTTTCAACATCACAGTCTATGTCTGAGATCATAATAACAAACAGCAGTACAGCTAATACTGTACCTTGTGGCACGCCAGATATTACCTGAGCTTCATCCGATTTCTTGTCATTTGCAACCACTATCTGTTTTATGTTTTGCAAGAATTCTTTTACCCCTTTTCCTATCTTTCCCACAATATTATGATTTCTCATTTTTTTTTCTCTAATATATTATGGTCTACCTTGTCAAAGGCTTTTGCAAAATTTAGATAGGTCACAACTGTGTCTTTTTCATTTATCATATTTTTGTATATGTTTTCATAGTCAATAAGTTGGGTTTGTGTACTTTTTCCGGGCATAAAACCTTTGTTGGCCTATATTAAGCAAATTATTTTTAACCAAATGATCCATTATTTTCTTTTTTATCACCATCTCATACGCTTTCATAATATGTGATGTTAGACTAAGAGGTCTATAATTGCTTGCCTCTAGTCTTGATCCACTTTTGAAGATAGGGGTTATATTAGCTAATTTTTGTTTAACATATATCTCACTCATATCTACACTTTGTGTTAACAGTATTGCAAGCGGCTTCGCGATAGTGTTTGCAGTTTTTGTTTTACAAAATCGCTAGAACTCCATCTGGTCCGGCTGCTGATCCATTTTTAATTTTGTTTATAGCCTTGACAACATTTTCTTCTCTCATTTCTGTTTCATTATTCTCATTCGCAATTCTTGGCGTGAACAATCTCCTATATTTTTCTGCTAACATGTTGCATATTCCTTTTTTTCATTTGTTAGCCATCCTTCAATTCTTAGTGGGGCTATTTCTAATCTCGCTTTATTCATCTTTTTTGCATAGGAGTAAAGTACTTTGGGTTTTATTCTTATATTTTGAAGTGTCCTTTCTTCTAAGTCCCTTTTTTCATTTTCTTTTGACTGTATAATCTTTTGTTCTGCATTTTCTATCTTACCTTTTATTTCCCTCATTTTCCACACATTTTTTTCTTTCTCAAGATTTTTCTTCCACTTTCTAATTTTCAGAAATAAGATCCTTCTGTCTCTTGGTATGCATGTCTTTTGTTTATTTTTTTTTAGGTACATGTTTTTCAACAGTTTTCTTCAGTATTTTGTACAGTATGTCCGTATTTACCTGTATATTATCCCTTACAAATAAATTTTTCCATTTTTTATTCACAGAGAGAGAGAGAGAGAGAGAGAGAGAGAGAGAGAGAGAGAGAGAGAGAGAGAGAGAGAGATAAATCAAATGACGCTCCCTCACACTCGTAAGTATGAGTATTTTTGTTATAGTCCTGGTCCTGCACTCACAAACCCATTGTACTTGACCTGAAATTCATCAAAAACTCATAATAGTGCAAACTTCCTAGTTAAGGAAATGTCATTACTAAAAATGGTTGTGTAAGTGTACAGGCATTTCAGCTAATGTCATTAGTGGATGAGATTATGGTGAAGGGTAGATGGAGACGCTTTGAGCAAGTTCTTCGCCCTCCCAAAGAGAGATTAACTCATTATACTTTCAACTGGTTCCAAACACAAGACACTAGTAGACCCAGGCCTAATTGACTATGGATTATGAAGCGTAATGTAGGATATGATGAATGGAGAAATTTAAAAGCTCAAGATAGAGAGGACTGGTGAAATTTAACTGATGCCTTTTGGGTCAATAGGCGTAGGGGGATGATATGTAGAAGATATGCATGGTTTCATCCATGACTTAGGATATTTTAATTCATATAAGAGATAATATCATAATCAAGCAATCTAATCTAGATATTAAACGTATCTTTTTCTTTCTACAATTACTACTGCCAAGGAGGTTATATCTTCGAGTCGGTTCATTTATTCATTTATTTATTTGTCTATGTATCTGTTCACAGGATTACGTCAAAACTGCTCAATGGATTTTTATGAAATTTTCACCAAAGATAGAACTTAGGTCATGTAAGACACCCTTAGATTCTGGAGGTGATCTGGATCCCGATCCAGATTCTAGTTCTCAATGAGATGGATTCAAATATATCAGTTATACCGCGGTGGATTTTTACCTACCTAAAGATAAATGAGAAGGAGGGGCTGATTCTCAGTGATATCGATTAGAGATTATTACTTGAACTAGAACTGGGATGATGAGTTATGTACGATATTAGAAGCGTAATGGTGTAATGGTTAACCACATCATACAAGAGCAGTCCCATTAAATCTCTACATTGAATTCGTAGTTAAATTTCTAAATCGCTTTCTACACATAAACAGAAGGATCATCAGTAGCCTGTCAAGCTCCCCTGTGCATGCTGCATTATTTTCCACAACCTTTTTTATTGACTCTAGCATTTCCTGGACATATATCCAATTCAGAATAAATATTCACCGCATACTCTAATGTGCATATGCATGTTTTCTTCTCTCTGAAGAATTCCGCCCGAATGTTTAAGATAAATGTAAAAAAACTACCAATTTTTAAAACAATTTTCGAGTCTTAGTTAAACATTAAATAACCACTAGGAATTGCCAAGATTACGTTCCTAATTTCATAATAAGAGCAGCTAATATTAGAGTTTAATAATAACAGACATTTCTTGTTAAATGCTGGTTAGTATTGAAATTTTCGTTTTGTTAATGGATATTAAAGATTTTCTTTTTCTTATATTTTATTATCACCCTCATATTTGTATTACAATGCCAAAAAAAAAATAAATAAATAAACAGTTGCTTTATTCCGTGTAAATTAATGTTCAGTAGTTTTTTAGTGACAATAATGCCCAAGGTTTACATGGAGGATGCAGTTTATCTAAAGACTATTTCCAAGTCCACGTTGTTCCCCTGTTAGCAAGACCTATTGTAGATACTTTATGGGAACGTTTACAATGGCCATATCCCCTAGACCTTTATGAAGAGTAGATATTAGCAGCATGTTTCCTGATCTTGTTTGCGATAACTCTTGGCTGAATGAAGATGCCTTCCCTCTGCCCTAAATGGCGGGACATGATAGTAATACCTGTTGTTAACTGCAGGTACGCGGCTTTGGGGATTCTGCTGATATTAGTGGAATTGGCCTTAGTTATAAGAAAATTAATACTTGATCTTGTAGAATACTTACAAAATATTTTCCGAATATTTTTTTCAGGATATATAATATTCTATAGCATTTACTACGACTACTACTACTACTTCTAATACCACAAATACTACTACTACTACTACTACTACTACTACTACTACTACTACTACTATTATTCCTTTAAAAAAATATAGTACCTAATATAAGATTAATTCCATTTAAATTGAATTCAAGATGGAAAAAAAAGTTATGTTATCATGATTCTTCTAATCATTTTTTTTTATATTAAGTTTGATAATCATTATATTTAATACGGTCTTAGAATTACAAGGTGGTTTTAGAAGAGTTATGGGATGTATGAATCAGATTCTTACAGTTAGGCAGGTATGCAAAATATATTTAGCAAAAAGGTAAAGAGGTGTATGTTGTGGTTATGGTTCTGGAGAAAGCGTATGATAGAGTTGATAGGGAAACGGTGTGAAATATGATTAGATTATATGGAATTGTGGGAAGTTTCTACATAGGTAGTAAAACGTGTGTTTGGTTTGGAAATGAAGTGAGCGATTGGTTTCCAGTAAGAGTGGAGCTGAGACAGGGATGTGTCATGTCACCATAGTTGTTTAACTTGTATGTTGATGGAGTGGTGAGAGAGGTGAATGCTCAAATGCTTGGAC
This sequence comes from Palaemon carinicauda, assembly GCF_036898095.1. Classification (NCBI taxonomy): domain Eukaryota; kingdom Metazoa; phylum Arthropoda; class Malacostraca; order Decapoda; family Palaemonidae; genus Palaemon; species Palaemon carinicauda. The sequence goes on along the minus strand of NC_090729.1, from coordinate 20,741,294 downwards.
GATGATTGAAACTGGCAGACGAGGATAATCATGAATGGGAGATAATTCAGTTGTTTGCGATGATACCTTACTGGTTGCAGACTCGGAAGAGACACTTGGCCGATTAGTGACAGAATTTCGAAGGGTATATAGAAGAAGGAAGTTGAAAGTTATTGTGAGTAAGAGTAAGGTTATGAGATGTACGAGAAGGGAAGGTGGTGCTAGGTTGAATATTTTGTTAAATGGAGATTTAATTGAGGAGGTTGATCAGTTTAAGTAATTGGGGTCTGTTTTTGCAGTAAATGGTGGAGTGGAAGCAGATGTACGTCAGAGAGTGAATGAAGGATGGAAAGTGCTGGGGCAGTGAAGGGACTCCCTTCACTGCCCCAGCACTTCCTGTCATACTTTCCATAGCATCTGCAGCACTCCCTTCACTAACATGCCTCTTGCGTTTAGGTATTTGGCGTGTTGCATTTTCATACTTATAAGAGCTATTTCCCTAACGGTCAGAATCTTTCTGCTCATAAATGTCAAATTTCTCTCTGCAATCTCTTATGAATTGAGCCACACTCTTCAAAAGTCCAATAACAGTTGTTAATTCAATGGTAGCATTTTGCAGCAACTTGCTGCATTGGTTGAAGCGCTGCAGAATGTCATTCCAAAGTACACATATGAAGGATACTTCTATGGTATCCATATGCTTTGCCAAAGCATTTGCCTGATTTCAAGTATCCCTGCAAAAACCCAAAGTATGAAACAGCTTCAACACAGCAATCCACCGTAGACTGACCAACAAGATTTAGTGAGTGGCCTGCACATGGAATATAATCCACCAAACTGTTCTCGTTTTTCAGGATTCTGACCTGTGTGACTGGAAATTGGAATGAATGTGAGAAAACGCTCCACTGTCATATTGACATGACGAATAATGATTGTCAGCTGGTCAGGATGAGTAATATCGGGTGTAGAGTCCACTGAAATAGAGAAGTACCTCGACTTCAAAATCTCTTGTTTGATAACATCATGCACTTTATGTCTCATCAGTGTGACGAGTTCTTCACAAATTGTTTTTGAGAGGTAAGATGAATGCCCACGTCCGTGGTTGGCATGTTGACGAATATGCTGAGATAGAAAAGGATCAAATTGACTAATCAACTCCAATATTCCCAAATAATTGCCATTGCTACCAGACCCAATAATTTCATTACTGCCCCGAAGTGGTAGGCCTCTCTCACAAAGAAAGGCAATTGGGGGAACACAACGTGTAAGCAAATTTGTCCAGTATTTATGCTGCTCAATCATATTTTTGTGCAACTCAGCATCAATTCGACCAGCAGCAGCAGAGCGATGAGCAAGAGTCAGAACTGAGTCAATATGTTTGGTGCTTGTTTCATGAGATTTCAAATTCTGAGTTATATTCTTCCAGTCATTATCACCAGAGGTACATAGCTTTATACTTCTATCTGATGAGAACAAAATGCATTGGAAACAGAAAACACAAGTCTTGGCTGGAGAATAAACAAGCCAGTCACGACTGACTACCTCTCCATTTGGTAAAACTAGTGTGAAGGCACTAGGATTAAGGAAGCGGTTCACTCCAGAATATTTTCGTTCTGTTTTTGGATAATCATTTGCCAAATTTCGAAAATGGTCAGTGCCCATGTTGATGCATACTTCAGGTAAGTTCTCTGTTATATTGCCAAAAAGCCTAACATTATTTGGTACCGCTTCATTTGAAACTGAACTCTGAACTTCTTTTGTGGGTGTAGATTCTTTATCATCATCAACAATATCTTTGCTTTGGACAGTGTCTGATGGAGGAGAAATAGGAGGAGATTGGTCATCTAAGTCACCACTCCTGCTTCCAACATCTTTGTCTACAACTTGAAAATATGAAGTTAATTTGTGTGTTTTCGCCAACAGAGCTTCTTCCATTAGCTTTTTCTTTTTTGATTCCTGAGCTCTTTCCCAACCACCGTTCTGTTTTGACATTGACATGGTGAAGTCCCGTGAAGAAAGCCTGAAAAAAGGAAAAACATTTTTTTAGTTGAGATTTTATATATTAACCAATTTGAACAAATTATTTCCAAATTGGAACAGGGACACTTTCTATAGTCACTAGTCTGACTATCCGTGAGGTGTGTGTGTGTGTGTGTGTGTGTGTGTTTGTGTCAAGATATACAACAAAGTAATTGAATGTAAATGAATGTCCCTAGGGAATGTAACCAAATCAAGCAGATTGAAAACCTTGATTGTATAGTAGTACTTGAGCTAGCATATTTGATTTTCAAATGTTACGTTTCGAGGAGTATTTACTCCTATCATCAGATCTTTTAAACACAAGAAGTAATATAAAACACACCGGTTCTTACCTCTAAGCAGGAGATCTGGCGAATGATGATTAAAACACAGTGAACCCAACATACATAGTCTACAGACAGACTGATAAACTGGTTCCTGGTCGTTAAAAATAAAAAAAATAAAAATCCTTAAAACTCTTACTTTATATGTAACTGAATATACTGTGTCTAAACCAATGAGAAAACGTTAATAGAACAGCGAGGGACAATTCTGTAACAAAAATATAAGCAAAAGTATTCATGAATCACTTGACAAAAACATGTCTCAAGTAAAACCTCGAAGCCAGAATGAATGATCTATTAGATCATACATTCAGTGAAAAGTTTTTTTCTACCTAGATCAGATCTAGGAAGAGAGAAGCTTTTCACTGATTTACATATGATAGAACATATCGTGAGAAAATTGAGAAAATATTAATAGAACAATGAGGAACACTACTACAACAAATATATGAGCAAAATGTTTCGATGAATCGTTTGGCAAAAACATGTGTCGAACAAAAACTCGAAGCAAAAATTAACTATTTGAGCAGAAATAAACCTGTCAGAACTCTGAGTCACTCATGATGGGCCATAACCGTTCACGGTTCTCTATGAGTTTCTGCCACCAACAGTACACACGGACAAGGACATCCATGTAGAATATGTAAATAACGTCAAAAGAAATATCTGTTGTTCTGATGATTACGAAACTTAAGAATTTTATTGTTTTACAGCCAAAGCACTTTAAACATAGTAAACAACTTCAGACCTTTCATAACACGGCTAATTACTGATAACTGACAGGTAACATTTTTCTCTTAGTCATAATCGAAATGTTTTGGACTACCAGAAATGGCCTGGATTTTTTTGTGGCCCTAAGGCATGTTCCTAGTTTGCCTTATGGTTAATCCGCCATTGGAAGGGAGTGGTAAAGAATAGAGGGTTGGGCATGAATGTAAAGAGAGTTCTGTATGAGAAAGTGATTGTAACAACTGTGATGTATAGATCAGAGTTGTGGGGAATGAAAGTGGCGGAGAGAAAGAAACTGAATGTGCTGGAGATGAAGTGTCTGAAGAGTATGGCTGGTGTATCTCGAGTAGAAAGGGTTAGGAACAAAGTAGTGAGGGCGAAAACGGGTGTAAGAAATAAGTTAGCAGCTAAAGTGGATATGAATATGTTGATGGGGTTTGGCCATTTTGAGAGAATGGAAAATGGCGGTCTGCTAAAAAAGGTGATGAATGCAAGAGTTGATGGGAGAAGTACAAGAGGAAGGCCAAGTTTTGGGTGGATGGATGGAGTGAAGAAAGCTCTTGGTGATAGGAGGATAGATGTGAGAGAGGAAAGAGAACGTGCTAGAAATAAGAATGAATGACGAGCGATTGTGATGCAGTTCTGGTAGACCCTGCCGCTTCGTCCGGTGGGCTTGGATAACCTTGGAGGTAGCAGGAGTAGGGATTCAGCGTTTTGAATCTTCATCTGAGGTGGATAACGTGGGAGGGTGGGCTGTGGCACCCTAGCTGTACCAGCCGAACTCGGTAGAGTCCCTTGTCAGGCTGGGATGAAAGGTGCCATTTTTTTTTTTATGTCGGCTACCCGTATATGTATGTATGTAATATGATTTTAACTTAATTACTGATAACGTCAAGAAGTTGAGGAGATAAGATAGATATGTCGGCTACCCGTATATATATGTATGTAATATGATTTTAACTTGATTGGTGATAACGTCAGGAGATAAGATAGATATTTCCCAAATATATTGTGGATGTAGATAAACTGAATTGAATAATTTTTTACTAATAAGTGCTAACAATTTATGTTGGGTAATGATAGTACATTTTAATCAATGTACACAAGAGGTAAAAAAAATATTTGTACCTTGATTAGTAGATAACAGAAAAATCTCATTATGATTATGATTCTTCGTTGTGAATTATCTATGTATGTAATAAACAGAATATGATAGTCATAAACACGCGGTGCATTTTAAGACATGAGGAATTATAAAATTACCCTAAAACATTAAACAGTGAGTTATATTCAGTGAGTTAATAAATTGAGTTTACTCTTGGTAAGTTTCCTTGTTTGAAATTCATCTTTAGAAATTAATGATTTATGCTACGTTGTAATGCCTGATGAAAAATGTGACTAGTAATTGTCGATAGTAAAATTAAACTTGGGAAAATTAGGGATGAAAAATTAGGATTTTTTTGTTTCATGTTTTGAATGACGTTTTAGTTCAATTACATTCATTTGAAATCTAGATAAATATATAGAAATAGGTTAGAGCATCTAATTTTCTAGAATATAAAAGAAATTCATACAGTTTACTGGGAAAAATATTAGATTACACATTTTTTTTGTTTAGAAGTTACAGTAATTATGATATTCAGTTATTTCACTTTATGACATGCAATAAACTGAGGATGTTTTTTGTTTTTAGATCAAGGACATCATTTTAAAATTAATCTGAATAATACCTTCCTTAACATTAAAATTTGTTAGACTAGATATTTTATTTGTTTTATTATTAGGAGTACTTACTTAGAAAAATTAATGTTCAAAATTGCAATTATTATTATTTTGATAGTATCAGAAGTTTTTGGAAGTTTCAAGGACATTTTGGTCCATTCTTGGAGAATCCATTTGCTCTTTGGTAGAGCGATATAGTTTGAGCGTTCAGAGAGTCTAAATGATCTTTTTCTAACCTATTCTTGAACTCATTTACCGTGTTATTGTTAAATAGATTACCACAATGAGTAATGTTGAATCTTTTCAATTTGATTTTGTATCCGTACCTCTGTACTGATTTGTGCTACGCGGGAATAGATTACTGTAATTCTCATTTGTTGTTCCGATAAGAATTATTAATACTTTTATTAGCTGTCCCCCTAGTCTTCAAATTTGTAGATCAAATAACTTCGAACGTTTCATCCTCCATCCATTTCCTAATCTATTGTTGGAATTATTTTGTTGGTACTAGCTTCCACAGTTTCCAGTATCTATATCCTTCTGAATATCTCGTGAGCAAACAGAATGCCTAATAACATAATGCCTTAGGACAGAATGCCTAAGGACAAAATGCCTAATTCCCCAACACGGACAAAATGTCTAACAGACATAATGCCTAATGGACAAAACATCTAAAAAGGGATAAGAAAAAGTGAAACTATATAGCTTAGCACACTCTAGAGTAATGACCTCGGCCAAAGTGACTTAGTTTACTCCATACTGCTATAAAATTCAATGTCTCTTTACCGGAGTTTGTCTAGCATATATTTGGCATTAAGAAGGACTTATAGATAATACGCTTATAAGATATGGAATGTCCAAGGGAATCAAGGATAGGGAAAAAAACTTGTAACAAGTGTTTTTATTAAACATTTACTCCTTAAAAAACATAATACAGAATAAATAATCTTAGTTTTCTTTAAAAACATAAAGCAGAATGAATAAAAATTTATCTAATCATGAATATGTTATTTACAGAATTGAAGAAAATTCAAAAATTATGTGCCATACCCTTAGATAGGATAAACCTTCATCCTTATTGTAAGTTGTATGAATTTTTTTTTATCCGTTCATTTACTTGAATATATTTCTTATCAACTTTTTCAACATTTGCACCTAAAAAGAAACTTGGTACATGCTTGTTCAGTTTTGATTTTCTTTACAAGCTTAGAGAGAGTTGGGTGTGTAATTGAAACTCTCTTGTTAGAAGCATGATACCATCCATCTAGAGAGTTCTTAGTTCGTGGCAAATTTTATTCTATTCTATGGTACACATTCCACATTTGAACATCGAAGGTTGGGTGTCTTTGTCGACATCTCTGAACTATTCCGAGCCATTTAATTTCAAAATATTCAAAGAATTCACTCAGAATTTCCTCAGTTTCATGGTCAATTGAAGTCAAAATGTTTATAAAAAGATTAGTCACATCCTCTGGAGGAACAAGAGCTAAGCCTTTTATTTGTTTGGTTATGAAAGCATTGTCATTATTTATGTACCAGCACTGCAGACCAAGTTTTTGTATTTTGCGCCAAAGACATTGATTGAAATGAATGAAACAGCCATTGATTGAAGTATTTGGAAAATATTTCTTTAAACTTTTATTGCTGCTTGTTTATAATCAAGAGTCACTGACTCTGGGAAAAGACTGCTCTTTTACTGTAATATCTCTAAAAATCTCGAATATTTTATTCAAAATTGCTAAATAAAATCATTTTTACTGGAAGGCCTTATGTCCATTAAGCCTTTTGTATAATAGGCATTTTGTCTGTTAGGCATTTTGTCCGTGTTGAGGAATTAGGCATTTTGGCCTTAGGCATTCTGTCCTTAGGCATTATGTCATTAGGCATTCTGTCCTACTACCGAATATCTAGTGCCAGAATTGCTCTCTACTCTAGAAGGAGTCTTACTAGTGTTGTGTACAGCTGAAGTACAGTTTTTTGGTTTCTGTATCTTAAATGTCTTTTTATATAGCCAATTAAATTTTGTTCTTTTTCTTCGGTTTTCATGATCTGTTTGGTGAACTTCAATCTTTACTAATAATAATGCCAAGATCTTCCTCCTCCTCCACACTTTCTATTTCATTACCCAGCAGTATTTAATCTATTTGTGGGTTACTATAACCTAAATGCATAGCTTTGCATTTCCCAAGGTTGAAATGTATTTGCAATTTTCCGGACCATTCACCTAACTTAATAAGATCATCTCTTAAGGCTTCTACGCTTTCTGAGTTCGCAGCGTTTATGCCCAGATTATCATCGTAAAAAATTTGACATTTCTACTACTTAATCCTAACAGCTGCCCATTTTGAGGCGTATACATTCATTAGAACTCCCTGTTTTTTCTTTGTCAGCCAATCTTAGATCCATTCAGCTAGGTTGTCAATGATGACTAGTTCTTTAATTCAAACCATTAATTTTTTATAAGGCAGTCTCTCTAAAGCCTTTTGAAACGTCAA
>NC_090729.1:20721506-20724006 GCF_036898095.1 Palaemon carinicauda | reverse complement strand
CACGTCCCTTCTTATTGCTCGACTCATTATTTCTGTAGGTTCATGCTTCATGATAACTTGACTTTGCTACTAAAAAGACATTAATTGTAATTGTGTAGGGAAATTAAATTTATGGGTGCTCGATTTTGTATATAGATAACATAATGTTTTATTTTCTTAATAAAATGTTGGGTTAGGTTAGACAGGTACCAGCCGCCCGCTGAGGTACTTCAACTAGATAATTTTTGGGGTCCTGTGACTGACCAGACAGTACAACATTTGACTCTTCTCTCTAGTTTCGGCTCATTTTTTTTTTTTTTTGCCCACACATACACCGATTAGTATGTCCATTTTTTTTTTTTCCATATTTTCGTCTACCCTAATACATGTGACAACACTGACCTTATCAAGCAATTATTCTCTGCACTGTAATTATTCAGTGGCTACTTTCCTCTTGGTAAGAGTAGATGACACTCTTTAGTTATGATAAGCAGCTCTTACAAGCGAAGGACACTCCAAAATCAAATCATTGTTTTCTATTGTCAGGTAGTCCCATATTATTATTATTATTATTATCATTATTATTATTATTATTATTAATATTATTATTAATTAAGCTAGTTGAAAAGCTGGATATTATAAACCTAGGGGCTTCAACAGGGGAAAAAATCCCAGTGGGGATAAGAAATAAAGAAATGAATAACCTAAATGAGAAGTAATGAATAATTAAAAAGTAATATTTATTAACTTTATAAACATTAAAATAGATCTTCCTTATTTAATTGTACATGTTAGCCTATTCAACATAAAAACATTTGCTGCAAGGCTGAACTTTTGAAATTCCACCGATTCAACACCTAAATTAGGAAGATCATTCCTCAACTTGGTCACAGCTGGGATATACAGAGTTTAAGCAACCTTATCAATTCTGTGATCTGGATGTCGAAAAGTCACTGTCCTCAATCTACTTAAGTATATATATATATATATATATATATATATATATATATTATATATATATATATATATATATATATATATATATATACATATGTGTGTGTGTGTGTGTGTGTATATATATATATATATATATATATATATATATATATATATATATATATATATATATATATATATATATATATATATATATATATATATCGCCTGATTTTAATATGTAATTTCAGGTGATCAAAATTTCCGAATTTCACTTAAACGAGCCATTATCTTATTGACGTTTTTTCAATCTTTCAATAGACTCCAAATCTAATGACCGTGTATTGGAGATCATATTTCCTAATTACCCAAATAATTCTACCTCATTAATTATTTTTCCTGCCTATGATACTTCATCGTTCATTGTATATTCCATTCTCATCATCTCTGTGCTCCTTCTATTTATCTTAAGCCTGGCCTCCTGTGATATTTCCTACATTCTAGTAAGCATGTATTGTAAATTCTGTAATGTTATGCTGAAAAGGAGAGCATCATCAGCATACTCTAGGTTAGGTAATTTTCCATTACCAATCCAGTTTAATCATTCCCCACCATCGCCAACTGTTCTACCCATTACAAAATCCATGAGTATGGCAAGTATCATAGGTAACAAAACAATCCCTCGGAGTACTCCGCTGCTCAATGGAGTTTTATCTGATTGAACTCCACTAACATTAACTTTGCAATTGGTATGTTCATGAATAGTTGTACTCAAATTTATATATTTGAGATGAATTCCATAATAACACAGGACCTTCCACAATATTGGTCACTGCCAACTATCAAAGGCTTTTTCATAGTCGACAAAAATCCATCAAAAGTGGATTTCTATATTCTGCGCATTGCTGTATAATATGTAACCAAAAAATTATATGGTCAGTACAACATCTACCTTTTGTAAAGCCTGCTTGTTCATATCTCAGATTTTAATCAATTTTTCTTACTATTGTCTCTAGAATAAGCATACTACATACTTTAAGGACATCTGACATAAGTGTGATGCATCTGTAATTATTGCAACCCATGAATTCTCCTTTTTTTATTTTCACCTACACTCCTAACTCCCATTCACCAGGTTCTGCTTCATCATACTACATTCTATAAATCAATCTTACAAATATTCTGGGGGTCACTTCAGTCTCAGCTAGTATCACATCAGTAGTCATTCCCTCATAGCCAAGGGCTTTCCATCAACTGATTTCTTTAATTAAGTACCCATAAATAAATTTATTCATGGGCACAGCAAGATCTTCACCAGCTTCAGTTATATAGATAAAATTATTCCCTTCATATCTCCTATTTATTACATCCCTATAGTGTTCCATCAAACGTTTCCTTCCTTCATCCTCTATGGTTATAACAGATCCCTTTTGGATGGGTATAAGCTTCTTCTTTGTCCCTGTAGAGATTTCATTAATATTTCTTTGAGCGATACCTACCCAATATACACCCTGAGTATATAGCTTTGTCAGCCTCATCTGCTTTCCTGTCCAAATATTCTCTCTAATCATTCCTGGTTTTTCTC
>NC_090729.1:20709006-20716506 GCF_036898095.1 Palaemon carinicauda | reverse complement strand
CTGAATTCATCCCTTTAATTTAACGAATGACAGGACACAAAAACTTAATAGCTTTCATTACGTGTTTAGAAATGAAGATTACCTTGGGACAGTTACAGTATTTTTGCAATATGTGGAAGACTTTTGGATTTCCAATATTTTTTTTTTTTTTTTTTTTTTTTTTTTTTTTTTTTTTTTTTTTTTTTTTTTTTTAGTGCTCAAAATATTACTAATGGTCCGAGGTCTGATCTTCTGTAAAGAGTGATTAAATTTTTCCCTTTTATTAGAAATGTTGAATGAGAAACAGTTATTCCCTACACATCCCTCTTTTACGTTAACAGTAATTTTGTTTGTATTCGGGTATTCGATTATTTGTTTTGTTTTAGCTGAAAAGGCGAAAGGAAGCATATAGTAATATATTCTTGTGAATAAAGGTTCCAGATACCCTTCACTTTCTTTTACTTTTACGGCCTTCGTTGATTCATCTGCAATATAGTATAATTTGGGTGAGATTAGTTTCTCTTATTACTTATAGGTACGTGAGGCAAAGAGGGCAGCTGACCTGAGGTGGGGTCAGGGACTGGGTCAGTCATATGAAGAGAATAAGAAGAAGTTTTGGAAAGAAGTGAAGAGAGTAAGGAAGGCTGGCGCAAGAATTGAAGAGATAGTGAAAGATGGAAATGGAAGGTTGTTAAAAGGAGAGGAGGCATTGTAGAGTAATGAAACTTGCCAGGAGTAACTTTCATGTAAAAAACTGGAAATTATTAAATTTTGGAAGGTCAAGGTCAAAGGTCAAGGTTACAGTTACGAAAAATTTCCAATTCACGTAATGAGCCATAATTTTAGACTTTGTTGTCACAGACACTTCAAACTTGGTTCATATTACAGTGGTTGGAAATACACGCCAATTAATACCCCTTAAGGTCAAAGATCAAGGTAAAGGTCTAGTAAAAGGTCGAGAAATAAGCTGCCACATCGGATTTCTGCACTCTACTGAGCGTGCCTTTAATTGCAATCGATTATAGACTTACTAGGTCATTCCTCCAAATATTTTATTATAAAAATGGACTCACCTTGTTATTCATCCATATGCTTATAATAGCCAACGAAGTTGCAATGAGGTTTTGTTTTATGCGCTGTTTTCGTGAGTTTGTTTTTGAACACCTTCCTGGTCATATTCTTAAGCAAAGAGTAATGAAACTTGCATGGATAAGCTGCTATTTACCATATAATGTGGACTCACTAGGTCATTCCTTAATATTCTCTTATATAAATAGAATCACTATGTCATTCGTTCATATATTTACCTCTGCCTAGGAAATTGAAAGATTATTTTTAACCTGCTGTTTGTGTTTTTTTTTTTTTTTTTTTTTTTTTTGTAAACACCTTCCTGGCCACAATTTTAATCGTAGAGTAATAAAGATTGCATGGGTTAGCTGTTATGTGAAAAGCTGGAATTGACTAAATGTTGGAAGATCAAGGTCAAAGGTCAAGGTTACGGTTAAGGAAAATGTCCAAATCACGTAGTCAGCCAAAATATTGAACATCCCTGACAAATAAACTTCAAACTTGGTTCATGTGTGATTGTATGGAAATCCACATCAATTAATACCTGTTAATGTCTAAGGTCAAGGTCAAAGTCGAGAAAAGGCCGATAAATAAGCTGTAGTGTTTGAGGTCTATGCTTTACTACGAGCCCCTCTAGTTACTATTTATTATGACTCACTGGGTCATTCCTCCAAATATTCTATTATAATAATGGAAAGAGATTATGTGTAACCCGTTGTTAGTATGTTTGTGTGTTTGTGTGTGAGCATCTTCCTAGCCACAATTTTAATCGTAGAATAATGAAACTTCTATGGATTAACTTTTATGGATAAAGCTTGAAATGACTACGTGTTGGAAGGTCATGGTAAAAGGTGAAGGTTACGATAGAGCAAAATGTCCAATTTAGGTAATCATAAATTTGAATATCTATGGCACAGAGACTTCATTTGAGAGTATGCGAGTCCACGCCAATTAATACATGTTACGGGCAAATGTCAGGGTCAAGATCGAACAAAAGGTCGAAAAATAAGCTGCATTTCAGAGGTTTGTCCCTCTACTAAGTACCCCGCTAGTTACTATCTATTATGGACTCACTGACTGATTCCTATACATATCTAATAACTAATTTTGATTCATAAGGTTATTTCTATATACATTCAAGCATAGATATTGAATCACAGGGTTATTTCTATATGTATTTAAGCACATATATTGAATCTTAAGGTAATTTCTCTATATATCTTCTGACAAAAATGCAATCATCGGTTCACGCCTCAATATATTTTGTCACCATGATGGCCTCACAGCGCAATTCCTCCATACATATTCTCACAAGAATGGACGCACCAGGTTATTTTTCCATACATCTATTCACAATGAATAACTTGTCTTACAATTCAGTCAAATATCTGATCGCAGAGATAAGCTCAAAGGGTAACTTCTTTCTTTCATATATTTGCTTCTTTTAAAGGACTTATTGTATCACTTCTTAGAAAAATGTATGTGCTTGAGAAAAATGGACTTATTCTGTCATTACTTCATTTATCTGAGATTAATTATTTAGAATTTCAGATCATGAACGAGTCCTTGAGTCTAGTCTTACATTGAACTATTCAGCTAGGGATTTATTCCGTATTACAACAAAAATCTTAATACTATTCCGTTATCATATTGTCTATTTTGACGGCAATTATAACCTTATTGTGCAGTTATCACCCCTCTCTGACCCCTTCCAGACTTTTATATTCCTGTAATGTCTCTAAAAAATGTTAGTAATCTGCGAAGTGTCTTCGTATTCATGCCTTCTCTACTCCTATCACAGTATTAATAGCAAGGGTCACAGGTTTGTATGGTTTGGAAGAATGGAAACTAAAAAAAAAAAAATATTATTATTTTGATAGTCTGGTTTATATGTAGCGCTTTTTAGGGTTGTTACTTTAACCAGTGTTGTGTTGGAATGTTGTACAGCGTGATATCTTAATATTTGTTTTCTTTTTTATAATGTCGATTATTTCAAGTTTATTAGGGTATCCAATATTTACTTAACATTATTCCATGTATTGGCTATTTTGGATAATTTCAAAGTGTAGGGTTATACTGATAATTTTTACTCATATTATGTAATCCTAGTAGACATTTTTTTTGGTGTGTGTTTGTATAATTATATATAGTACAACTATTTTGGAACCGTAGTCTGTAGGTTTATTATTTTGGTTCAATTTATTCATAAACTGTTCTTTAGTATGTACTTTATTCTCGATATGTTCTAAGTGGTCAAAGTTATTACTAAATATGTTTATAACTTTGTTCATTCATGTCTTTTAACCCGGATATGTTGTCTGGTGGATGAGAATATGAGAAGTGCTATTCAAAGCCTAAGAGGATCACCCTACGTTGTGCATTCTGAATTAGAGATTAGTGTTTTTTTCGGTTACCCAAAGGTTAACAATATCAACAGTGTCATATAATTTTATTTGAACAATGATCTCGTTAGAGTAGAAACAACAACACTCAGGTTATAATTTTCAGTAGAACTCACACGTTCGTGAGACGAGTGCTTGATGCTTTGGAATTCTATTGACTATAACTATAAAAAGACAATCATACATATGAATATATTGAATAGAAATTTAAGGAAATGCTTGAAAAGTCAGGGAAATCCTCTCTATCGAAATATGGGCGACAGCAACAAAATAAACGAACATGGAATTTCATTCTAGACCCAGGGTGCTAAAAGACCTCTGGATGCATCATAACTAACTATTGCAAAAATGATTCGGAATGCCTTTGAAAATGTCTTTGATATTTATGAAGACAGATGTAGTATGGTGTATGCAGAAGACCCTATGAGCAAGTTCTTGATGACTATGCATATCCATAAATGTTTTCAAAACAAATATACCCCGGAAATATGAATATATACGACGGAAATAAGATAATATATGAATGCATTACGTTCTTATGACCACAAACATATTGAATGGAACGGCCAACAAAAAAACAGTGCTATAACAATATTGCACTGGCAGAAAAATCAGTCCATGAAGTGTATAAATAAAAAGAAAAAAAAAATACTGAAAATCTGGTATTCTGAACAAAGCAAAGAAAATGTAAATTATTTTCAGGTAAACAGCTCATGCGTGGGGCCAATCTTTTGAACCAATATATGATGACTTACTTATATATATATATATATATATATATATATATATATATATATATATATATATATATATATATATATATATATATATATATATATATATATATACATACATACACTCACTCATATATATATATATATATATATATATATATATATATATATATATATATATATATATATATATATATATATATATATATATATATATATATATATATATATATATATATATATATATATATATACAGACATACACTCACTCATATATATATATATATATATATATATATATATATATATATATATATATATATATATATACACTGCTTATAAATTATCAATACTCCTAATGAAGGTAAATCTTATAAACAAAGAAATTAAATAAAAGCTCTAAATTGCAACTTATGCAGTGTACTGTATTATTACATATATCTTAATAATAAATTATCTCTCTCAGTTTTATATTATTTATTGAACTCATTTCCTTAAAATATCTGTGCTGCTTACTATTTTGTTTACGTTTTTTCATGATATTGTTATAATTTCGTTGACGATGAATGTTTCAGGGTTATTTGTTGCTACGTGCTTTATCTACTTGTTGACTTTCTCAAACGTCTTCATACACAGATATGTTTGTGCCTTAATATAATTTAAGTATAAAAATTACACCTTGCCCTTATCCTTTTACAAACAACTATATTCACTTCACGTAAACAGTATAGAATAGCAGAAAAATTACGTCACGGGACAGTGGAGTTCCTGTCACACCTGCAGTACCCTAGACGGCCACGGCCCACGAGCTGTCAGTCTTTCACTACCCAACCACCGTCGTTTGGACAAGAGCTTAAATGCGTTCGACAGGCTTAGCTCGCAAAGAGGCAAAGTTTACCGAGCAAAGATCGCTCGTGTGGACGGGGCCTTATGCTAAGCAAGGTAAGGTCCTCGGCAGTTTGGGCACTTGGCAACGGTGTGGTGTCCGGCCTTGAACCTGGCAATGCAGTAGGCTGTAGGGTGCATTCTGCTGCTGCAAACTGCACAGACCTCCCTTCCTGCGCAACGGGTCCTGTGGTGTTCGAACTTCTGACACCTGAAGCATCTGAGTGTATCTGGGAAGTACTCCGTGTAGAAGGTTACCCAATGGCCAAAGGAGAGCTCTGGAGGTCGATGTCCCTTGAAAACTGCCTCCAGCTTGTGGGATCTCCTTCCACATTTCCTTTCACATCTCTTGGCTGTGGGAAGGGAGGGGTGGTTCAGCAGACGTTCAAGTGGAAGATCGAAGTTGTACATTACGATGATGGTCATTGTTCTCTTGCTGCTCAAGGAAGTCATTAGTCTCATTGTCCTGGGCAGAGATGACAAGTTATCCTCTGCGATTTGGCCTGACTGTCATGTTCAGGTGTGGGTTTCTGGCCCCCATGACGGCTATGGCAGCATAAGAGGTCATGTTTGGGTCAAGTGTAGGTCTGAACCTGGTCTGCTGTGGAGGTCGTTGCTGGGTAGGTGAAGTGGTGGTTTCCTGGTCATCTTCTTCTTCAGCTACTTCTTCCTGGTCGATAGGGCTATGCTTCGTCTCTTCTGTGTAGTCCTTAGGTGTCTCTTGGATTGGTTCCATAGCTGTTTAGGTGGACGAGGTAGGTCTCGTCTTGTGACTCCTCAAAGTGAGACTTCTCGGTTTTTTTTAATCCTCCCCTTCACCACTCTGGCACGAGGGGAGTCGGTAGGGATGGGGGACAAGCCCCTGGCTGCCATCACAAACACATGATGATAGCCTATAGCCTTGTCGAGCTGCTGTTAGGTTTTGGGAGGTTTCTGTCTCAATAACAAAAACTAGTGTGCAAAAGGCCCAGTTCGAGTTAAAAAACTTAAACTCGCCAACACTTGGTATGAAAGTCCACGGATAACACTGAAAATTTCAGTTACTCTTGTATAGATTATGGCTTAGGTAGTGCCATAGCTTTTCTAATATGGTCTTCCACTATCTTGGGGTAAAGGTCTCTTGCATGACAGTAAACTCGAGGAGATTATTCTATCATATTTCTCCTCCTCTTATTATTTTGAAGTTTTTATAGTGTCTATTTGGAAGATTCCTTTTAATGTTATTATCCTGTAGTATATTTCCTGATTTCCTTTCTGGGCTATTTTCCCTGTCAGAGTACTTATAGCATTGTTCTTTTCCAGCTAGGCTTCTAGCTTAGTAAGTAATAATAATAATAATAATAATAATAATAATAATAATAATAATAATAATAATAATAATAATAATAATAATAATAATAATAATAATATGCTTTCCATAAGAATGCAAGACTCTACACAAAGTTGGCCGGTGTACACTATCAAAGGCTTTTTCATAGACTACAAATGGATCAAAAGTGGAATTCTAGATTCTACACATCGCTGTACAATGCATCTGAAAATTGAAATTTGGTCAGTGCAACTACTTTTTTTTCTAAATCCTGCTTGTTCATCACTTTGTTTACCAATATTTCTCTAGAGTCTATTAAAAGAAGCATATTCAGGCCACATTCTACAAAATAATCTTTTAGGTATTTTGTGAATCTCTTAGTTTTTGGCCATTATTATCTCAGCAGTTATTCCATTGTATCCAGGAACTTCCTATCTCTGGAGTTTCTAGATTCTACACATTGCTGTACAATGTATCTGAAAATTTAAATTTGATCAGTACAACTTCTTTATTTCTAAATCCTGCTTGTTCATCACTCTGTTTATCAATATTTCTCTAGAGTCTATTAAAAGAAGCATATCCAGGCCACATTCTACAAAATAATCTTTTAAGTATTTTGAGAATCACTCAATTTCTGGCCAATATTATCTCAGCAGCTATTCCATTGTATCCAGGAACTTTCCATCTCTTGAGTTTTTTAAAGATAGCTTCGACCTCATACACACTTAATTCATTCATGGTTATATCATGGTCTTCCTCACTTTCAGGTGTCACAATTAAATCATTCTAGTCCCCTTCTATTCATGACCTCGCTTGAGTGTTTCATCCAACGCTACCTATCTTCATCTTCCGTTGTTATAATATATCTATCTTTCTTTTTATGGGTATATACTTCCTCTCCTTTGTCCTCGTTGAGAATTCATTAATAATTCTTTGAACACTTCTCGTGTCAACATCATTTGCTTTTCTGTTTAATTATTCTCTCCAGTCATTCCTGGCTTTCGTTTTAAGATCACTATCAATGCGGGCATATTTACCATGCTTTACCATGCAATTTTCATTATTTCCTCGAATACTTTAAAAAATCAATTTATAAGTCTCCCTTTTCATAGTATCTCAAGTA
>NC_090729.1:20675201-20677701 GCF_036898095.1 Palaemon carinicauda | reverse complement strand
ATAGATAACAAAAATGAAGAAAAAAGATTTGAGTTATTAAAAGATATAAAATGTGCACCAATAATAAATGTAGAGAAGTTGAATGTGTCAAAGGGGTATTTTAGTCACAATAATTATCCAGGTAATAGTGTAAAATTAAGTACATATGAAAACTTATAATCATTGCACCCTTTCATTTTAAAGTTAAAAGGAGTGAGTGTGGAAACACACGAATTGATTTTTATGCCTGTGTAGTAGATGAGTCCTTGAAATAAAGGATAAATAAGGTGTTTTAATTGAGACATTCTGCAAATGATTTCTTTTTAAAGAAATGTAAGTTTCCTGTCCCTTGAATTTTATGACTTATCCTTCTGAATGTAATATATTTGAGAATTGAAGTTCTTGAGAAAAATAATATGCAGAAAAGGTTCAAATAAGATCCAAATTCATAATTTTTTTTTTTTCTGTTATGTATTGAATATGTTTCTTTATTATGAAATGATTATGATTTTTTCTATGATTTAAGCCATTGACACATTTGAGTTTTGGTTTTACTCATTATTTTATGATAAGAGTTTGAATAGTTTTGATGCATTTTTATGAAGAC
Organism: Palaemon carinicauda; assembly: GCF_036898095.1. Lineage (NCBI taxonomy): Eukaryota > Metazoa > Arthropoda > Malacostraca > Decapoda > Palaemonidae > Palaemon > Palaemon carinicauda. Next base: position 20,677,115 of record NC_090729.1, on the reverse strand, counting down.
GGTGAGAATTATTTCTTTTGATCCCATTACATAACAATGATTTATCATGATAACATTGATGAGTAAATAAGGTACCATAATGATGTTTAAAATGTTTATCGATACTGATTACAAATGAGTAGTACTTTTGATGAGTGATGATGAGCATGACACATTATTTTTATTGCAGAAATATTTTGATTGATTTGAATTGATGATATGTATGTTTGAACATTTATTTTTGCCATTTATTGCATTGCATTGGAAAAAAATATTTTTGTGTTTACATCAATAAGACCGAAATTTTGAGGTCATAGGTAATGTAAAATATGAATTGAATAGAAGTTAAATGTAAAGGCATTTCATAATCACTTGCACAGTGGAACACAAGAGACATTATCAATTTTGCCTTACGTACCCAGTGAATTATGGGTTAAATATTCCTTAATCAAGAATTAAGAAAAATAATATGTTTCAATGTTGTATTTAATTATTTAAAGGGAACAGGAAGTTTTTCCTAAATATATATTGATGATAAACGTATGCAATTGCTTTATTATAAAAATGATTGATGATAATTTTCATTTGATAAAGCTCATTTTGATTTATAGTGCTAAGGCGCTTCTTGTTTTGATGATGATGATTTTGATTTATTGTGTTGAAATGTATTTCTTTTGGTGATGATAATTCCTTGATGAATTATTTTTGGTAAACCATGAAATGAGTTAATAATATGTGAATTTCACAGGAATTCAGGTACGTGTCCGAGTGGTGTCATATAAAGGAGAAAATTTCATACTGAGTAAGGTGATATGTGTATTCGCTTAAGTGTTTTATGATTTTTATTTGTTAGTTAAACGATAGAGAGACATTGAAATAAATAGAGAGAGAGAGAGAGAGAGAGAGAGAGAGAGAGAGAGAGAGAGAGAGAGAGACAGAGAGAGGCAGACAGACAGACAAGAAAAAAATAATTGGAGTGAAGTGGTACTCAAAAGCCAATGTTGATGAAAAGTGATTACGTCGCAGGTTAAGTTAGCCAAAACTGGCCAACAATGAAACATATCGAGTGACTCATGCAACTGAAATGCACGCTGTTTCGCCTGCCCAGAAACCGAAAGTGACATATGACGTTACTCTTACATCAGAAGAAGGGACCAATAGAACAAAAGAATAGTCACTTGACGTGACGCGATTACAACGCCTTTATTCTAAGCTACTTAAGTCACGTCCAGAAAGAAGGAGCGGCTCTTTCCTACAGTAAACCACCATAATTGGTTGTCCCTACTCCTCCTCCTTCCCCTGTCATGGGGCGAGGCCCCACATCAGGTGGAGAGTTGCCCTGCAAGAATTAAACGTCAAGTTAACAAGAGGATATTTTTCAAAGACGAACAACGAAGGGACCGAGTTCCCTAACTGCCAACAAATTACCTTTCAACCAGGAAGTATAAGATTATCCTCGATGAAGGAGAAATTTCAAAGAAGAGTATCAATAAGTGGACACATTTACGAAGAAGCTATCCCCTAATCACCCAAGCGAACTCATGGATTTCGCATCCCGAACGCTGAAGTGGTAGCAGAAGTCTACGGTTGCCGCCTCCAATCTTCAAGAGTTTTTATTGTTCCAGTCTTTATATAAAACTCGATTATTCAACGTAGAAAAATAATGAAAAACTAATGTACACCTAAATTTAAGAAGTAAAATTAAGGAACTAAACGGCATTTTACCATCACCCACTTTCCTGAGGGTGTAGATATAAAATAATTATTTGTAATGATATAATTAACTGAGATACTTTCATTAATTAAAATGATATTAAAGTGGTACTTAATAAAAGAAAAAGAAAATGCCCTAACAACGCATCATATATATATATATATATATATATATATATATATATATATATATATATATATATATATATATATATATATATA
>NC_090729.1:20665201-20670201 GCF_036898095.1 Palaemon carinicauda | reverse complement strand
GAGAGAGAGAGAGAGAGAGAGAGAGAGAGAGAGAGAGAGAGAGAGAGAGAGAGACAGAGAGAGGCAGACAGACAGACAAGAAAAAAATAATTGGAGTGAAGTGGTACTCAAAAGCCAATGTTGATGAAAAGTGATTACGTCGCAGGTTAAGTTAGCCAAAACTGGCCAACAATGAAACATATCGAGTGACTCATGCAACTGAAATGCACGCTGTTTCGCCTGCCCAGAAACCGAAAGTGACATATGACGTTACTCTTACATCAGAAGAAGGGACCAATAGAACAAAAGAATAGTCACTTGACGTGACGCGATTACAACGCCTTTATTCTAAGCTACTTAAGTCACGTCCAGAAAGAAGGAGCGGCTCTTTCCTACAGTAAACCACCATAATTGGTTGTCCCTACTCCTCCTCCTTCCCCTGTCATGGGGCGAGGCCCCACATCAGGTGGAGAGTTGCCCTGCAAGAATTAAACGTCAAGTTAACAAGAGGATATTTTTCAAAGACGAACAACGAAGGGACCGAGTTCCCTAACTGCCAACAAATTACCTTTCAACCAGGAAGTATAAAATTATCCTCGATGAAGGAGAAATTTCAAAGAAGAGTATCAATAAGTGGACACATTTACGAAGAAGCTATCCCCTAATCACCCAAGCGAACTCATGGATTTCGCATCAAGAACGCTGAAGTGGTAGCAGAAGTCTACGGTTGCCGCCTCCAATCTTCAAGAGTTTTTATTGTTCCAGTCTTTATATAAAACTCGATTATTCAACGTAGAAAAATAATGAAAAACTAATGTACACCTAAATTTAAGAAGTAAAATTAAGGAACTAAACGGCATTTTACCATCACCCACTTTCCTGAGGGTGTAGATATAAAATAATTATTTGTAATGATATAATTAACTGAGATACTTTCATTAATTAAAATGATATTAAAGTGGTACTTAATAAAAGAAAAAGAAAATGCCCTAACAACGCATCATATATATATATATATATATATATATATATATATATATATATATATATATATATATATATATATATATATATATATATATATATATATAAATATATAAAATATATATATATATATATATATATATATATATATATATATATATATATATATATATATATATATATATATATATATATATATATATATATATATATATATATATATATATATATGTATATATATATGATGCGTTGTTAGGGCATTTTCTTTTTCTTTTATTAAGTACCACTTTAATATCATTTTAATTAATGAAAGTATCTCAGTTAATTATATCATTACAACCATTATTTTATATCTACACCCTCAGGAAAGTGGGTGATGGTAAAATGCCGTTTAGTTTCTTAATTTTACTTCTTAAATTTAGGTGTACATTAGTTTTTCATTATTTTTCTACGTTGAATAATCGAGTTTTATATAAAGACTGGAACAATAAAAACTCATGAAGATTGGAGGCGGCAACCGTAGACTTCTGCTACCACTTCAGCGTTCGGGATGCGAAATCCATGAGTTCGCTTGGGTGATTAGGGGATAGCTTCTTCGTATATATATATATATATATATATATATATATATATATATATATATATATATATATATATATATATATATATATATATATATGTATATATATATATATATACATGTATGTTTATATATATATATATATATATATATATATATATATATATATATATATATATATATATATATATATATATATATATATATATATACATATATATAAACATTTATATATATATATATAATATATATATATATATATATATATATATATATATATATATATATATATATATATATATATATATATATAAACATTTATATATATATATATAATATATATATATATATATATATATATATATATATATATATATATATATATATATATATATATATATATATATATATATATATATATGTGTGTGTGTGTGTGTATATGTGTATATTCCCATTTCATGTCTTAGTGTGTTTTAGTTTTAAGTTTTGCCAGGGATTTCTCTTTGTTTACTAAATGATGCTAATTAGGTTTTAAGGTTAGGAAAAAATAGTTTTAATTATTGTGTTTTGTTTAAATTTTTCCCCATTCGAAGAGTCCAATTTCGGATGAAGTAAGTGGAATGTTGTTTTGCAGGACTATTTATTTATTTATTTTTTTTTTTTTGGAGGGGGGGATATTCCTACAGAATAAGCAGAATATGAAAAAAATATATATTTAGATATTTCGTTGTTAAATGTGATAATCATGGTAAAAGGGCGGCAAAGAAAGAAAATACCTGGTATATAAAAGATATTCACACAATTTTCAAACAAAATCAAAACACTCGCTGTCATAACATTCAATCTATTACTCGAAAGAGAACTGACTTGCCATTGCTTTTTCATTTCTCATACTTGCGCTCACAAAATTCATAATACAGTTTTTCTTCGTTCGTGAATATCTCGAGCGTCATCACTCACTCTGAAAGTTTCCTCCGTAAAGATCGTAAACACAGACATTAATATTCGTAGAACAATGTTACCCAAAATTGATGCCATTTTTTTTAGCCTATATCGAAGTTTAGTACCAATTTTAACTTATTCTTTATAGTGGCTACAGCTGGACGTAATCTTTATTTTCCACTCATAGTTGTGTATTAATTTTATATATCTAATCCACATATGATGTATATTAACATTTTTGAAATGAACTGGAATTTATGAAGATACTTGAATGAATGTGATCTACCAAGTAAAATTCTCTATCTAGAAAAGGTTATACCTCTTCGTAATATATCATGTTATTTTGAACATGGATGAAAAGTATCCGTAAATACTTATAAAGAATATATATTTGTAAAAAAAAAAAAATAATAATAACAGCATTTAAACAGTCGGAATAACAATCGTAAAAATACTTAGTTTCTGAGGATATATATTAAAGGATGAGTTGATGCATGATTATATAAGAATATATTGATTCAAGCAGTCGATCTTTTTTTTTTCCTTAATCAGATTACTCTGCTCTTAAAAAATGTAAGTACTTCGATTCTTCAGGAAAAGCTCTTTTGGGGCAGCAAATTCAGTCTCCCCTGATTTCGCTTGATCCGGTCATCAATGAAATGGTCTTTTAATTGACAACTCAACATCAGTTGTTAACCCTTCGTAAGTAACCTATTTTTGTTGATCAGCCATCTGTTACCTGGTACCTGTACAGTGACCTCCATTTTCAGATCCAATAATTGCTTTATTATTAAAGATATCAAACAACTGAAACTTGCACATTAATCACTAATCATTCCTTAATACTGTTAGAAGTAAAGAAAACTCGACTTTTTTTTTTTAATAATTATTACAAATATTCTGAAAAAAATAACTATATAAAAATATATACATTCATAAAACAGACTATCAATTGGATATTGAAGATAGATGATATGGAAACACCTATGCCAATTTTCAAGACCCCTGAACTAAAACCACCAAACCTGTAACAGGGGTGATAAAAAGGAAATTATTTTGGAAAAAAAAAACACTACTTCAAAAAAGTCCCCTGTAATTCACCTTAATATTGAAATATTTCTAAAATATCTTACACGTTTTCTAATTAAACATTCTAGAATACAAAGCAGGTAAAAAAAGGAAATCTGAGTAATTAAAAGCTTCCAAAAAAACAAAAAACTAAAATGTCTTCCGAGAGGGCCATTTGACACAGGGTATTTTCCCTAATGCTCTTTCGGAAATCAATATAATACCCTCAAATTATATGTGGATACCAAATATACATTCCAGAATACATGACAAGTTAAATAAACTATATATGAGTACTTAAAAGATTCCAAAAAATCAGTAAACAAAAACTTCCTCCTAGATGGCCATTTGACATGAAGTATTTTCCCTAATGCTCTCTCAAAAATCAATATAAGACCCTAAAATTTTATGTGTATACCATATATATATATATATATATATATATATATATATATATATATATATATATATATATATATATATATATATATATATATATATATATATATATATATATATATATATATATATATATATATATATATATATATTCTAGATTACAAGACAAGTAAAAAAATAAATATGAATAATTAAAAGATTCTGAAAAATAAAAGAAATAAAACTCTTTTGAGAGGGTCAATTGACATAAGGTATTTTCCCAATTGTTCTCTCAGAAATCAATATAAGACCCTCAAATGATATGCAGATACCACATATACATTCCAGAATACAAGACAAGTAAAAAAAAATATATATATGAATACTTAAAAGATTCTAAAATAAAAAAAAAAATCTCCTGGGAGGGTTATTTGACATAGGTATTTTCCCTATTGATCTCTCAGACATATAATAATATCCTAAAATTATATGTGGATAGCACGTATACATTCTAAAATACAAGACAAATAAAATAAAATAAATATGAATATTTGAAAGATTTAAAAAAATAGATAAAATAAAAATTCTTCTGAGAGAGTCATTCGACATAAGGTATTTTCCCTATTGATCTCTCAGAAATCAATGTAAGATTCTAAAATTATATGTGGATACTACATATACAATCAAGAATAAAAGAAAAAAAAAGTCAATATGAATAATTAAAGCCCTAAAAAATAAAAAGAAAATAAAAACAGAAAAAATCTTCTGAGAGGGCCAATTGACTAAGGTATTTTCCCTATTGCTCTCTTAGAAATCAATATAAGACTAAAATTATATGTGGATGCCAAATATACTTGAATAATTGAAATGTAAACAAATTTTGAAAAAGGTTATATTCCTACCTCAATTTTGAATGCAGTTGGAACTGATGTATGACACAGTGGTAGAACTGATAGATGGCACAGGCGTGGCACTGGCTGATGGCACAGACCTGGCACTGGTTGATGGAACAGGGGGTATACTCAAGGATGTATGAAACTATACTGACTTTCCAGAACCCTGCAACGTC
>NC_090729.1:20655201-20660201 GCF_036898095.1 Palaemon carinicauda | reverse complement strand
GGCAGGTTTTAATACACTACCTGCTGCCACAACGAAGTGTTTTAGTTCATACACTTGTATTGCATAGTGTTTGTAAAACACTCTGGATGATTTCCATCCAGTGTATGAACGAAGACACTCAAAGTCCATAATCTGAAAGAAGAAGTTCAGTGATGAAGCAATCTTTCTCGGATCATAACCTGCGGCAGTTCTCTCTGGATCCGCTCTACAAATAAAGTAGGTGAGCTTCGCCCTTAGTTGTTTCAGGGATAAATTTGATCCAGAAGTTTCTACTTTAAAGAGCTGTCCTCCCCGGAAGTCTGAAGTTCTACGAAAATAGACCTTTAGACACTCTACGGGACATAGAGAGACATCTTCCTTCAGAGGGCAGATTCTCCAGGGACCCCATCTCTTAGTGGGTAGCTTGTTTTTAGCGAGAAAGGATGGATCTGAAAGAGATTCAGTTCTCCCACTCCCATGAACTGAATGTGACCCTCATCTCTGGATAGGGCGACTATTTCACTAACAATAGCCCAAAAGGCTATAGCAAATAGAAAAATAACCTTTTTGGTTAGATCCTTAAGAGAACAATCTTCATTGTTTACAGATGAGGCATAATGTAGGACCTTGTCCAAAGACTAAGAGATGGGCTTTGGTGGTACTGCGGGCTTAAGCCTAACGCATGCTTTCCGAATCTTATTAAAGATTTCATCTACCAGATCCACTTGAAAAGCATATAGGAGAGGCCTAGTCAAGGCTGACTTGCACGTATTTATCGTACTGGCCACCAGACCTTGGCTATAAAGGTGGACAAAGAAGGACAGACAGAAGTTCATTGAAATTTCTTTCGGTCCTTTTGCTTTAACAAACGCAACCCACTTTCTCCAGGAAGACTCGTATTCTTCTCTAGTTGACTTAGCCTTGTATTCTTCTAAGAATCCTATATTACCTTTTGAGATCCCAAAACTTTTTCTAACCGCTGGAGTAAGAAAAGCATGGAATGAAGGGTTTGGGTTCTCTGTGATAAAACGAAAGCAGTTAATTTCTGAACCTTCGGAAATAAATGTAGGATAAGAGCTAGGACTAGCCTCGTCTTCAAGTTCTTCACACTGTCTATCAGTCCAACAAGACGATCTTCGTATGGGGCTACAAATCAAGGTAGTTTCTTCAGGACGTTCGTGACTAAGAGGTTGAATTACAATTCTGGGACTTTTTCCCATCTGGGAGGGAATAAGTCTGCGTCCATGGACCATTCCCTCTCTATCGGCTTGGACCGAAATAGAGTATCCACTGTCACCTTGTGGATCAGTTGTAAATGAACTGCTGGCAGGTGCCATCCCTTTAAGAAAGGGATGGGTAACTTCACCTAGACTGTATGAAACGTTCAATTGTGACGTCTTATTATTGCTTTGGTGTCCCAGATCAGATGTAGGAAGTCTGATTTGTGTGAAGGGGGCTTCCCCACTCATGATAGGACCAGCAGTCTTGGGACTTTCGTGCTTTAATTTTTGTTAGAGAAGCCATTAAAGAGGGACCGATATCGGACTTTTTTTTAACTCTTCAAGCGTTTGATGCGTATTTTCTCCATGCTCTTAATGCATATTTCCGCTGTGCTCTTTGCACTAAGTTTGTCACTATTGCGAACTGGGGAAAGTTTAGCGCTTGTCCCTGTTGGCGTCTTGGAAATCTGACTGATTACTTGAGTCTCTTGACAGACCTCGCGAGTTCCTTTTATATTCCCAAGGGAAAGGAGAATTGATGTGACTGTGAGCTTCAACCGTTTTTCAGCCATTGAAACCCTTGAGCTGGAGAAAGTTCAGACTTCTGGAAGCCTATCTTGCGTCCTTGATGTCCTGGGAACTGGGTCATTTCCTTAAATGCTCATTGGCCAGCCACTTTGAGTGCTGCCCACCCCAGCCTCTCGTTCAGGTATATAAATGCCTGAACCATTTCTAGGCTTGACTTTGATGTGACTAAGTTTGCAAATCCTATGAAGATACTTAGGACTGTGAGTCCGATACGTATCTTTCCTAGGATGAATGTTACTATATGTAACTTGAATTCTAGATAGGAGGAAGGGAAGTGGTTGACTGGAAGGTTCCGCAGGACACCTTTCAGGCCTGAGAAGACTACAAACACCCCTACTTTGGACAAGGTCCTTATGTTCGGAAGAATTAACTTTCAAAACTCGCTGTTTTCTATGAACTTGTTGAGTGGTGACAAGTTCAGAATGACTCAGAGATTTCTTGAGTCCTTCTCGTGAACACAAAACAGCCTTCCCTGGAACTCGATGGGCTATAGTTTTCTTACCACCTGTATGCTCTACATGTCTCATGTATACTCAACCAAGAGGATTTTGAATTGTAATAGAAGGTAAGGAAATGATGGTGGGGACATTTCTATTTCCCATCAAGGGCTCATCTTGAACAGGCTTTGGACCGAAGGATCGAAGGTCCTGCGATCCTGAATAGTCAGTAGGTTTAGACTTTTGACCTTTTGTCTGTGGCATCGTGGTCACTGTAATAGTAGGATGTTGTTGAGCAGCCCAGATATTTCCAGCAATTTCGATATTCTTTTTAGGTTGGGGACACACAACCATGGAAGATTTTCTCTTTGAAAGGATGCCCCATTTTTGGAGAAGACTTATGTTCTCCATGGTGGCGTCGTTCTTAATTACTTTCTTAATTACCTCGTGTGGGAAGAGGTCTTTACCCCTGATATTGGAAGATATTAGCATCCTCGTTTCGTGTTTCTCTGTTGCAGCAGCGAACACAAACTTTCTACATGCTCTCCTAGCCTTCATAAAGGTGTAAAGGTCCTTCACTAAGGTAGCCATATGCATCTTGGCTCTGACCATGAGCATGTCTGGGGTATTTTCGTAGCTTGAACACAACTCTATGTAATTTTGTAGAGAAAGGGAGGTCGCAAGTCTCTCCTTTGTCTCTTGTTCATCAAGCCAGAGCAACTCAGATAATTTAGGGAGACATACATTAAATTACCGACTTGCGACATCCGCGTCTAATTTTCCTACTGAAAAAGTCAAATGGACTTCTTTCCAATCCTTTTCCTGTCCGGGAAAAGCTGGCGACAGAGGCTTGCACTGTTCGAGTGTGGGACATGGCTTACCCGCCTCCAACGCTTTGGCAACAGATATAAATGCCTTCCCCGTAAAGGGGAATAAGAGTGAAGAAGGAGCAAGATAGGAAGGGTGTCTGTTATTCAGTGAGAATACCTTCGACGCTGAATACCCCCCTTTTTCAGACTACCAGAGAGGATAGTCAGTTCCTAATTAAGGTCGAGAATCATGATCTCCTTTGGTTCTGTTCCTTTCCTTGAATTCGGTTCGTACTTCAGTCGAACCCAACAATTAGGGAAAGCATCAAAGCTTGGCCAAAATTCAATTTTGTCCAAGGAACAACACCCATTTTCTCTGAGATGTAGAGATTGTCATTTAAAATCAGTATCTGCTCCGCAAACCTCCATGGATTGGTTTTGGAGCATGTTGGTAGGTCTTGATCCATGGGTCATTTGACTGACCCCTGGGAAGCGACAAGAGAAACTTTGCGAGGCTCTATATTTCGTTTTTCTTCCTGCTTTTCGTTTTGTTTTACGAAAGCCCTCCATCTGATTCTTCAGTTGGATATATAATTATACCATTTTATCAAATTGAGGAGTAGAAGACAAAGATGTCGATATCAATGGCTCTATAGCCGGCATAGGAGGAGGAAATTCAGGCACGACACTATTCTCTTCTAACTTGGGGTACTTCTTGCCCTCAATCCCAAATGTTTTCTGGCCGTCAGGGGATGTAGTGGGCTCCTGAGGCACTACTACTTCCTTGCTTACTTTCGTAAATAGTAGTTTATGCATCGTATCATCAGGTACAAAGGGTCCCGGAGAGATTTTTTTGGAAGCCTCTTACCCAGTTGCGTAACTTTTATTGAGCTGTATCCCTAGTCTCCGTAGACTTGGGATTTTCAAAACCTTCAGACATTAATGTCCGACATATATTACAAACCTGTGGATTCCAATAATGTAGGGATCCGGAAATAATCTTGCAGGGGGCATGAAACCTGCAAGTATTATGACCGTAAAAATACTTACTCTTGGCCTTGCAGAGGACTGCTACACAAGTTATCTGGTGTTTCTCCTGTAAAAAAAGGAAAACCAAATGAGTATTCAAAGGATTATCTCCATGATAATCAACATGCAAAGGTTATCTACAACAAAATAGCTTAGGATAATAAGCTATAAAGGGATAGTAGGAGATACATACTTGTGTACCCCTGCAAGGATATGCTGTTACGTCCCCTCAGTATTAACTACACGTGAGTTCCTCTATTGAGTAACTCCCAGTAGAAGGGCTCTTACCCCTAGGGGTAGAGAAGTACCAATTCACTGTCCCAAAATAAGGTTAATACTGTGGAGTCAGGATGACTGATTCTCAATCTGAATATTGAAGAAAACTATTCATTCAATATATGAGCGGTACCAGCGGAATGCTCGTACAAGAGTAGCCAAGGTATGTTAGAAATTACTACTGTATAATGGTACTGTAGTTTTCTATTTGCCATAAGTCTATACTGCAATTTACTGGCTACTGTACATCATGTATTGTAGGCTAGTTATTATGCTGCCTTCATAGTAGCATATGCCAGTAAGGTCCACTTAGCATAAAGTCAATTGGACTAGGGAAAATAAAGACATATATTTGTACATCCCACTCAGCCTATTTGCTGTAGCCTTTCTTACAGTATTAAAATATAGAGTTTCCTGATCAGGGAGACTCAAGGATAAAGGCTCTACCCTTTAAGGGTTAGGAGTATATCATTTCTGCCTGAAGTTATTTAATATTTTAGGGTAATCCGAATACTGATTTCTAATCAGGATATTGAAGAAATCATATTCATTTAATATGGGATTGGGTTCAGCAAATGCCTGTATTGGATATCCAAGATGTATTTGAAAAAACTACTAGTATAAAATATGTAGTAGTTTTATATCTGCAGTATATTCTATAC
>NC_090729.1:20637701-20647701 GCF_036898095.1 Palaemon carinicauda | reverse complement strand
AGGGCAGAGTTGTAACTAATACTTTCAAGAGTGTAATTTATGTTTAACTTTATCCAGCTCAATTTTTCTGAAAAGGGATTAAATATTTTGCCGAAAAGTAAATAATAGCTAAAATGCAAAAGCCTTATTTTCAATGACGAACACTTTTTTTTTTTTTTCAATAAAACTGAACCATTTACAATGAAATATTTAATATAAACTAGTTTCCAGACTTTTATTAAAGATTTATTCCAATATTTCATATGTTTATTTGGTAGTCTTCATTTGTTTATTTAAAATGCCATGTACAGCCGATATAACAAGAGAGAGATTACGATACTTTATTATTTTTACTGACATTTGTTTTATCTTTAATCACTTCACAGTTATTATTGAAAAGTTATGGATGATAAATTTTTACATTTAGTATTATGCAAACTGACGAGCAATTTTGCGTTTTTAAATCAAAGCGTTTGTTGTGGAAACTAAAAACAATAAAGATACAGATTGATGAATATATATTTCATATAAAATATATGGAAGCTTCTTCATATACTAAAATCATAAATCTATTCATATTGTAGTTTTAAATAATTCAATAAAGTAGTCTTTAAGAATATATGTGGAAATTCTTGTATCAATGGGCAGAAGTTTTGTTCAATACAAGGCACGACCAATAACAGAATTAATGTTTAATTTCCTTTACAGATTTCTTTTATTTCGGAACTGAAAGAAAAAGAATTATATAGGGTGCTTACTAGAAATTAGAGTACATCATATATATATATATATAAAAAAAATCTATGTTGAATATTTTTCACACGCTTTGTAAATCTCTTGGCATATGGAAAAATATTCATTTGAATTTTTTTCAGCCTAAAATATTGTCCTACGTCTATCTTCCTACATCAATAAGACAGCCTTGTAAATACCCCTTTCTTTGAAATTATACGTCCTTTGGTCAGCGACAAATAGACAAACAAGAAGACCCTGGTCACTGATTCTTTCCGGTCCCGACAATGACACAAGCTATGTCAATCAGAGAAAGAGAGAGAGAGAGAGAGAGAGAGAGAGAGAGAGAGAGAGAGAGAGAGAGAGCAGTTCAATGGACAATGGAAAGTTCTCGTAAATAAAGCAATTTGTATTGAGGATTTATTTAATATACGTTCGTACGTAGCGAAACAGAGGAATCTTTAAACTATCTGGAGTACATGAAGGTAAACTAAATTCCCTAATGGGTAGGATAATTAAAGACCAAACGAAGCTTTACTTGCATTTTTTTCCATGACTACAGGTATGAAGACTTTTTGAAGATTGGTGCAGTGGCCTAATTTTACAACAGAATGAACCAGGGATTATATACTAGAGGCGAAATAAATTGATTCAAGTTATTTCACAAAAATATAGCAGAATTCATACACACTGTTTGATTAAATAGGAAAATCATGTTTGTTTTCAATAAATCTTTAAACAAACATTGCTTCTCTTAACACTAAATTCCATCGTCCGTTTAATCTCTCTCTCTCTCTCTCTCTCTCTCTCTCTCTCTCTCTCTCTCTCTCTCTCTCTCTCAAAAGCAAAAATAAAAGCTATTGAAGAGAGCAGTGATATCAGTATTGAAAAAAGAAGAGCTGTCTGCTGAAAAGTATAATGACATGTTATCGGAAGCACGACCTATCCAGACTACCTGTCTTTAGGAAAGCAAATAAGTTTCTCTTGACGATTTACGCAGCGTTTGTCATTGTTTGAACAGAAAAAGTCTGTGAACAACGTCCTCTTGTTTGTCTCCTGCCGGCTTAGATCTGTCTTTGCTGAGCCATGGTGGAGAATCTTTTCAAGCTGAGGTGCTATGTTTAAAAAAAAAAAAAATGTCTTATCGAGAAGGAAGCTAGTCTCAGAAGGGTGATAGACGTCTGATTAGAAAAAAAAATATTCCCTCGTCCTTTCTTAAATGAATAGGGAATTGCCATCAAATTAAAATATTATACTTTGAGTTTATTTTTCTTTCGGATGATAAATTGTTTTTAACCTTTTCATCTATGATGCAAAATAATTTCAACTTCAAAACCTGCTAATTTCCCTCATAGAATATCATCCAACGACATTTATTTTCATTTTGCTTTTAAATATAAGGTGTATGAAAAAGAAAAGATGGAAATATTCTTGTTATTAACCCTGCTCAGTAATGTAAAACTCTTCATATGTATTTTCCATTAATACTTATCACATTATTTGATAATATAACGGCGACAAAAATCGACGATTTCAGTACTTACTGATATACGTACATTTTCTGAAATATTCATTTACTAACTTTTGTATTTAACTATTCAACGTTGGTTATTAAACTGAGGATTTTTTTTTTCTTTACACAACAAACGCATTGATTTATAAAAGCAAAATCTTTCTTTATTTTGCATAAGTCCTAAAGGTGAAATTCTGTCATCCAAAACGGCGTACTAAGTACTACTCATCAATTAAAAATGGAACAAAGTGCACTGCTCGTCAGGAAGAGTAATTAAAGGAGAATATTCAAGCTTACTGTATGTTGTTTCGACTCTACAGAACATTTTGAATTGAAAAGTGAAACCTATCAAAAGCAGGTACTAGATTTTCGCATAATTCCTTATGAAAAGTTGGTAATTTACATTCTATTCAATACTCATTGTTAATTCTTCAGCTTTGGTTCATCAGGAACTCTGTTATTGCAGGGTATAATATAACGCAACTCGTAACTGAGAGTCGTGAATGTGCTAGATAATCAATATACTTTTACGAATGTAATTTTTGCTACTATGTCTTCATGTTATACAATCCAAAAGAGATAATTGTATAATAACCAACTACTCAGTATTTACACTCTAGCAAGTTCTCTTTATTTATAATTACTCATTCAAACAGGATTTAAAACCTTGCCTAAAACTCGATGATCAGATGTATATATATATATATATATATATATATGTGTGTGTGTGTGTGTGTGTGTGTGTGTATAATATGTGTTTGTGTATATGTGTGTCTATAGCAATAGTTGATGTTTAACAAACGAATTGATAATGCTATAATTCCTTGTTGGAACTAGAAGAAATTCTTCGTGAGAAAAAAACTTAAAGAGTGTACCAACCGTGTGTCACACAATTGTACATAATTCCTATTGTATATATTATGCTTGTATCTGCGCTCTTCCCTCGCACTAATAAGAACCTGAATGATCATGTCTCCGGTTTTGCTCTGAACTTTGTCTGTCCCTCGAACATGCCATGTCCTGTTGCCTTGCCGTTTTGTATATAAAGAAGAGTGTTCCTTAATATATAACTCAGTCTATTGCATCCTGCCTTTGAGTTCACAACCCTTACTCGGCCCGTCACATTGGTTCTCCGAACAAAAGCCTTAATAGTGGCAGTTTTGTAAGGACTAGGGCACTCGCTGTCACCATTCAGATATAGGACAAGAGTTGTTGTTTTCACATACACCTAGATATTAAAGCTATTATTGTGTGTCTCTACAAAGACATCAAAGAAGGGGAGACATCCTCTGAGGCTGTGCTTGAGAATGAACCAGAGCGAACTGCATTCCTCGAAAATGCATCGCAGTTCTACTATGCACTGCACATTAGCCATTTTTACGAAAATATCGTCAATGTAGCGCACATAGAGGTCTGGTTTGCTGATTTTCCGAAAAACTCTCCCCTCGACTACTCCTATATAAAAATTAGCAAAGAGAACGCCTAAAGGTGACCCCATAGCGACGCTATCTTTCTGAATATATAAATGGCCCTTATGTGTAGTAAAAGGGGCTTTCTTGGTGCATATTTCTAATAATGCACGGAGAGAGGCCTCGGGGACGTTTATAGTGGGTGTAGTTGTATCTCTATAAACTCAGTCCATTATGAAGTCTATAGTTTCACTCACGGGATTATTATTAAATAGGGACCAACATCCATGAAGGCAATAACTCCATCACATGTGGAATTTTTCAGTTTTTCCTGGATTTCTGCTGATGATGTCAAACAATGTTTATTGGGAGTATAGAGTATGAGCAAGGTGTTCAGTCTCTTAGCAAGCTGTTATGTAGAGGCAAGGCACTGGCTGATAATAGGCCGTAAAGGGTTCCCTTGCTTGCGTGTTTTTACATTTCTCCATAAGTAGCCCAGCCCAAAATCACCTGAAATAGGTCGCATATGGACAGAGCTGGTGGCAGCACTAATAATTTTTATAATTCAGTTTGCTTCCTTCTTGATATCTTCTGTGGGGTTTCGGGACAAGCGTTACAATTTTGAGCTATCAGCCAGAATCCGATCTAGTTTTTCATGGTACTCCTCTGTATTTATGAGAACAAAGGTGGTAGTTTTATCTGCATGGCGTACTGTGATGCCTACTTGTATTCAAAGAGCCTTAGTAGCATCTCATCTCCTTTGTGACGATCCCGCTCCGGTATGGGCCACGGTCATTAAGGGCTTCTGCCAAGAGTAGGAGTTGGAATGCCATCAGTCGTCCGTAGGGGACCTCTCTGCTCATTTTCTAGGATTGGGTCAAGGAGGAGCTTGATTTCCATTCTCTTGTCAGTATGTCTTTGTTTGGTCATGTAGTGGCAATTAAGGCCTAAGCATAGTATTTCTTCTTGAGCAGGCGTAGAATTATTACAGTTTTGATCAAACGAAATTTTACCATTACTTTGTCCGCACTAACATTGTGATAGTGTTTCATACTTTGAACGTATTATCCATACTTTTATAGTGTGTTATGATACAGTAAGATGAATTGGGAATGGTATGGTCTTCATTACCTTCCTGAGGATATGTCCCTTTCCCGGTTACTGGTAGATTTTAGCAATGAATAGAAAAAGATGATAAGGACAATAGAAAAAATCTCTAGCCTCTATGACGCCCATCATGGTCGTCAACGCCCCCATACCTTTACAATATATATCATTGCATGGTGGGCGAAGTGCCATATACTCAGCAAAAATAAGAAATATCATTAGTAATACAGTAGTATAATTTTTATAGTCTACCTCTCAAAAATTGTAACTAGAACTTTAATAGTAATAATAATTTTAAGCTATTATTACAGTTTCAACCATTATGGAAAATCTATTATGATAATATATTTCCCGAGTAAAGCAAGTCTCTTGTAGTATTTCTGTATGATATTATCTGTCGCAAATGCCTAGTTCTTTATATATCGACGATCAAACTCATGCTACTCATGTCTTCCTCCCAGATTTTTTCTAAGGCTGTTGTTATTGTTGACTGTGTCTTGTATTTACTTAAATGAGCCCTGTAACCACTATAATCCACAGACAAACTAGTCCACTATGAAGTCTTACACATTTGGCCTATCACAGCGCCTATCCACTATGACGTCATACATGTTTGGCCAATCACAGCGCGACAATACAACAGCGCGACAATACATTATCTTACCCAAGTATTTCATTTCGTTCTTAGACATGGAGGCCATAGCAAGCACGTCATCTCATGTTGCACAAGAAATTGAAATTCCCTCTTCTTGTCCTGACTGTTTCCTAACTTACAATGTATTTGTTGTAACTTATTCGGGGAATATTGAAAAACTAGTGTATTTGTGCCAGAGACACAATTTAATTTTACAAAATAAAAATTCTCCTACATGTCAAGGAACCTTCGCAACGACTTCACGTTTTGCTCAAAGCAGCAGCACATCTTTATGAACCAACAGTTTCAGGTAAGCTTCATTAATTTATAGAGTATATTATAATGGTGATAGTATAACTATGTATACAGCAGTACCATCACTTTGGATTTAGTTTGATGGATGTGTTAGGTAGTGGCTGTAAGGGGGGGGGGGTGTCGCAGGGGCTAGGCCTAGGTAGGGGTACAGGGCCCTAGGCTAGGCGGTTGTATTAGGTTTGGTAGTGTCCCGAAAATCACTCTGGCCTTAAGAGGGGGTTGCAGGGGGGCAGAGCCCCCACCCCCCCGTAGGCCTAGGTAGGGGTACAAGGCCCCTAGGCTAGGTTAGGTGGGGGTATTAGGTTCAGTAGTGACCTGAGAATCACTGTGGCCTTATGCGGGGGTCGCAGGGGGGGCGGAACCCCACACCTCTGTAGGGCTCGGTAGGGGTATAGGGGGAGGGGTGGTTTAAGGATATGTATTCATTTATTGCAAATATCATTTAACGCCCCACCCCCCACCCAAAAACCCGGTTCCCACCTGGTGTCCCCCATAATTGTTGGGATGAAGTAGGGTCTTTCTGCATTCTGGAAGAACTTGTTGTTTTAACTCCAGTTACATAGTAAATCTCTAAATCGGATGGTTTGCGGTCAAAATAAACGTTAAATCCGTTGGA
This sequence comes from Palaemon carinicauda, assembly GCF_036898095.1. NCBI lineage: Eukaryota > Metazoa > Arthropoda > Malacostraca > Decapoda > Palaemonidae > Palaemon > Palaemon carinicauda. The sequence continues at coordinate 20,641,396 of NC_090729.1, read as the reverse complement.
ACTACACTATTTCTGATGCAACAAATATTTTTTTTATTCCAATTTCCCCATAATGGTTAAAACTATAATTTTACCAATTATAATAATATTTCTCTGAATAATGATTATAGTTGGTATAATATGTATCATTGCATGTTGGGCGAAGTGCCGTATGCTCATGGTAAATATAAGAAATATCATTAGTAATTGTGTAATTTTTATAGTATACCTCTCAAAAATTGGTTGAAGTCATTTTCTAATATCAGTTTCATCAAATATAACTATTTTAGGGGTCCCTATGAAATTATTTCCCATTTTCTTTTGTCCTCAATGAAATTGCTTTTTCTCATCTTTTTTTTTTTTTTGGGGGGGGGGTGAAAGGTGTGTATTTTTTTTATTGTCCTGCTTTTATGCCTTATATGATATAATTTTTCGATGTTTTAGGCTAGCAAGTGACATAATAACTACAAACTCTCAGAAGGTTTTGTCCATAAATCGAGGTTTGAATTTTTGCTCATTATTTATTTCTAACTATTCGCTCATTTATCAGCGGCGCTTTCAGTGAACTTGTTGCTTGTTTTTTTTTTTATGTTATGTGCTTATTTACTATTCTATTTTTAAAAAAAATTATGTGCATGTTCCAGGTGGATAAAGCAACATGCCTACAGACCGAATTTCTATTCAAGACAGTAGTTTCTTACCGATCACAAAATAACCTTTAGTACAATGGGCACTGAATTTCACATTTAGTTTTTCATTAATTTTTTTTTTTTTTTCTGTAGGATGATAAAACTCACAGAGGATATGCGTTACTATAGTGCTAAAAATGCCTGAAAATTTTACTAGCCTTTCTTGATTAGTGTTTTTTGGCAAATATTTTTACGATCGGCACCCCTACAAAGTGGAGCCTACCCCTTGCAAAATTAACACCACTGAGGCAGCAATCACTTTCAATAACAATAATAATAATAATAATAATAATAATAATAATAATAATTATTCTTAATATTATTATTATTATTATTATTATTATTATTATTATTATTATTATTATTATAATTATTATAATTATTATTATTATTATTATTATTACAAGCTAGGCTATAATCCTGGTTGAATAAGAAAGATGTTATAAGCTCAAGGCCCCCAACAATGAAAAAATAGCCCAGTGAGGAAAGGAAACAAGGAAACAAATAAGCTAAAAGAGAAGAATAAACAATAAAGATGAAATATTTCAGGGAACAAACGAACACTGAACTAGATCCTTAATGTATCAACTATAAAAACTAAAAAAAAAAAAAAAAAAAAAAAAAAAAATTTAGAAGAGAAAAAAGATAAAACAGCATGCCCGACTGTATCCCCAAGCAAAAGAACTAATTTAACACAGTGGAAGACCATGGTACAGAGGCTAGGGCACTACCCAAGACTGGAGAACACTGGTTTGGTTTTGGAGTGTCTTTCTCCTAGAAGAGCTGGTCGCCATAACTGAAGAGTCACTTCTAGTCTTACCAAGAGGAGAGCAGCCTCTGGACAAGTGTCTTTACGGGTGGCTGATACCCTAGCCAACCTACTCCCTATAACTGCAGTTAAAGAAGAAATTAACACAGCTTCTCATTATGAATATTTGCTGTTCACTTATATCAGCGCCTCAACCGACATTTTTGGGAATGTGCTTTGAAAGTAAATTATGATCCAGATTAGATTTTTGCTTTTCGCTTTTGAATGTTAACCCTAGCCTTTGTCCTCATGGACAAAGTTGTTGAATCATTTGAAACATTATTGCATTCAAATATATATCCTTTGATAGTGACTTTTGTTTTACGAAATGTTTTTGATCTATAAAAAAAAAACATTGTATAAAATAAAATATAAACAGGAATTTATACGGCAAAATTGTAGAAATACTAATAGGAAGTTCCATAATTTTCTTAATTATGCTTACTTGGCAATCTTCTTGGAAATAGATAGATTCCTGAATGACAAGAACTGTTTTAGTAAGTAAAATATTTGATTTTATGAAAAGGAGGCCGCTAATATGGTTTAGTTGAGACTGAGCCCTTGTATTGTAATGGTGTATCTCTGCATAAAAAGAGGCATGTGAAACTGCTTTATTTATTATTCTCTTGCCATCCTAAGACTGGTTGAAATCCTCGATAAGAGGGTAGGGGAAGACATGGCACCTCAGCTTGAAAAGATGTCCCCCGTGGCTAAGCACAAACAGATCTCAGAGCGCAGGAGACAAACAAGAGGATGTTGTTCACAGATTTTTTTTTTCTGTTCAAACAATGACTAACCTTACGTAAATTATTCAGAGCCCTTTGCTTCAATTCTTAAATATAGGTAGTCATGGTAGGTTATGCTTCCGACAACATGCCATTATCATTTTCAATAGAAAGTTCTTCTTTTTTTTTTAACATTGACATCACTCTGGAAGACTTTTCTATGCTATTGTACCAAAACCGTAAAAAATGACAGATAAATTTTCAGATATATATGCACATCCGGGCTCATACACAGACTTCTCACCCTATCCTCCTTTCTTAACTATAACCCGCAGTTTTGGCAGTTTATGGGAGAGTGTGGTTTCTAAATGTACCTCCCGCGGTACCATAAAAAGGCCATAAAAAGACAAGAGCGGAAGGACATGTCTGAGGTCTTCGTTCTGCAGTGGACTAGCAATGGAAGATAATGATCATGATAATGACATACATACATACATACATACTTACAGCGAGTCTTCCTATGCTTAAGAGTCTCTCATGAGTCTCTTTAAATTGTTTTATATTAGATATCAGTGTTAACGTTGCTAATGATATTTGTTATTCTGTACTTTTCAAATAAATCCCCTTATTTCCTTTCCTCGCGGGGCTATTTTTTTCTATAGCAGCCCTTTGTCTTATGGCATCTTGCTTCTCCTACTATGGTTGTAGCTAAGATGATAATAATAATAATAATAATAATAATAATAATAATAATAATAATAATAATAATAATAATAATAATAATAATTATTATTATTATTATTATTATTATTATTATTATTAACATTCCAGACTTAAAAATACATGTACGTTTTGGCTGGAATAACTCCGTCTCCCTTTCCTTCACAAATACGCAGACCCAAAGATAACGACCCCAACAAATTCCACACAACCAAAACACAAATTCTATGCATATATTCCTTTCAAGAATTGCACATTTTCCCAGGGACCTCTCCTGTTAGAACGTCGTATCTTGAAGGTCTTATCTCTCGTTGATTTCTCTGGCTTCAGATGGTGAAGGAATTTCAGAGCTCTTTCTCGGACTTGTCACAATCTTTTCTCCATGATGTTTTTGGACGACCTGTCTTATACACTACTCCCTGGTCCTTTTCGGACAGACGATGACGACTCGAGATATTTTCTTTTCACTTTGTCTCGAAGAGGAAATCCAACAAGGTTTAAGCCTTCCAGGTTTTTCTCTGGAGTTGAGATACTATATATCATAATTTCTTCACGTTTCACTTGCTTCTATGTGTGCTGTGTTATTGGTTGTTCGACATTATCTTATATCCGTTGCGTGCATTACGAGTTCCTTTGATCAATCCTCGCAAATAACTTTTTCCTTTATCAATATTTTCTTCTAACTCTGATAACCCTTTGTTCACGTGAGATGAGAGACCGAGGAATACATATAACAAAAACATGCTTCCGTTTTACAGGCGATGCTCTTGGCGA
>NC_090729.1:20625201-20627701 GCF_036898095.1 Palaemon carinicauda | reverse complement strand
TAATAAAGAGATGGGAAGAATATTTTGAGGCCTTACTTAATGAAGAAAATGAAAGATTTCTAAGAGGAGACGGACACACAAATTGTGGACCAGTCACAGAAATAACAAAAGCTGAGGTTAGAGGGGCACTGGGAAAGACGAAAAATGGTAAAGCTGTGGGACCAGATGGCATACCTGCAGAAGCCTGGAAGGCTCTTGATGAGGAAGGAATTGACATATTGTGGCAGTTAATGAAAAAGATTATGGAAAGTGAGACAATACCCGAAAAATGGAGGGAAAGTATATTAATCCCAATATTCAAAGAGAAAGGGGACATACAGTGTTGTGAAAATTTTCGAGGAATAAAACTCATGTCACATACACTGAAGGTATTTGAAAGAATTATGGATGAAAGATTACGGCAGCAAGTCTCCATCGGTAGACAGCAACTAGGATTCATGAAGGGGCTTAGTACTGTGGATGGTATTTTCGCTTTGAGACAAATTATGGAAAAGTACAGAGAGAAGCAAAAGGTCTTGCATATGGCCTTTATAGACCTAGAGAAGGCATATGACAGAGTACCACGACAGGAAATATGGAGATGTCTCAGGGAGAGAGGAGTGATGGAGAAGTATGTCAGAATGATCAGGGAGACGTATAGAAATGTAAAGACCAGCGTCAGATCTACAGTTGGAAGAACAGAAAATTTCCAAGTTGGAGTTGGGCTACATCAGGGATCTGCTCTAAGCCCACTCCTGTTTAACATCGTCTTGGATGTGTTAACAGAGGATGTCAGGGAGGAGCCACCATGGTGTCTGCTCTATGCAGATGATATAGTCTTGGTAGCCGAGAACAGGGAAGAACTGGAGGGGAAACTAGAAAGATGGAGATATGCCTTGGAGAGTAGAGGTTTAAGAATAAGCAAGAAGAAGACAGAGTATATGACAACCGAGATGGATGGCGACCAGCAAACAACAATCAAATTAGGCGGAGGAAACATCAAAAGGGTTCATAAATTCAAGTACCTTGGTTCAGTGATCGACAATGGGGGGAACATGGAAGAGGAAATTAACAACCGGATTCAGTGTGGTTGGAACAACTGGAGGAGGGTGTCTGGTATCATATGTGATAGGAAAGTCCCTATAAGATTGAAGGGCAGAGTGCACAAGGCAGTGGTCAGACCAGCAATGACATATGGATTGGAAGCAGCACCCCTAAAGAAAACAGAGGGTAGAAAGTTGAACGTAACCGAGATGAGGATGCTTAGGTGGATGAGTGGAGTAACCAAAAAGGACAGGGTTAGAAATGAACATATTAGGGGTACAGTAAGAGTCACTGAGGCATCAAAGAAAGTGCAAGAGGCAAGGTTAAGATGGTATGGCCACCTGATGAGAAGAGAAGGGCAACACATGGCAAGAGAAGTGATGGACGTGGAGGTGGATGGAACACGAAGGAGAGGAAGACCTAAGACCAGGTGGAGAGATTGCATTAGAGATGATATGAGGGAGAAGGGAGTATGGGAGGAAATGACACAGGACAGAGGGAGATAAAAGAGACTCATTAGAAACGGCGACCCCGTATAGGGATAAAGCTGGGAAGAAGAAGAAGATTGCAGGGGCAGAGTTATTGCTGTTATTACTGTAATCTTTGCAATCAGTATATAAAAGACCTGAAGAGGGGTCCCCTTCAATAAGTGGCTTTCAGCAACTCAAAGAATGCCCTATTAACCGCTGCTGCTCTCCCTTTTCCCGTCCCACATATTACCCTCCTCTCCACCGTGGCGACCGACATGATTATCAACAAAAATAAATGATACTCAGTAAAGTTCTTAAATCATCCAAATTGGTTTCCCATTTACGAATTATGTGTTATTTTTTTAGAAAATTCTATTTATTTCTCAATCTCAGAAATTACGAACAAAGGAGCACCTTTTATTGCACTCTTTTCGTACATAAAAGACAAAAAGTCGCGCTATAACCATAATAAGATGAAACAGAGTGGATTGAATAGGTCCTGAAATCCCCGGAAGTGATGTGTTTAAATGAAGAAATATTAGCAGAAGAGAAAACAAGATTCCTTTTTAAAAAGAAACACACATGCTTAGCGTTAGTTAGGAGATGTTAACACCGCATAAAACATGGTCATTTATGAGAGTTGTAGAAGAATAGGTGACAACAGGAGCAAAATGAGAGAGGAAAAGAGTGGGTTGTACAGAGCCATTACGTGTTGGAGAACGCTCATATAAATTTCCAGGTTAGATGATAAATTTCGACCTTAAGGATACCTCGGCACTTAAAGTAGGCATCATCATCCGAGTGAACCGTAGTTAGAGAATGATATCTTTCCAGTTTCAGAAATATATATATATATATATATATATATATATATATATATATATATATATATATATATATATATATATATATATATATATATCTATACATATAAATAGATATATATATATATATATATATATATATATATATATATATATATATATATATATATATATATATATATA
>NC_090729.1:20620201-20622701 GCF_036898095.1 Palaemon carinicauda | reverse complement strand
ATTATCACAAAAATTAAATTACTAAAATATTAAATCTGAACGGAAACCTTAGACTAATACAATAAAACATTTCACACTGAAAATTATAAAATTAGTTGTTTCACTGGAAATTAAATGGAAAACAAATATTTAATCTTATTATCTAATGAAAATAAGTATCACTTAACCACTCAAATGAGTAAATACCAAATGAAATTTACATAATTGTAACTGTTACACTTACGTATCGTGGCTCACACAAGATTTTTGAATGGATGAGCAGCATATATAAACTTCACTTTTTATCCTATACCCACAGGGCTACTTACAAAAATTTGTATTGAACTAGTATTTATATTAATACAGTATACTTGAAAGATTATTTTATGGTTTTATCAATGTTTGAACACACTACACAAGATATATATATATATATATATATATATATATATATATATATATATATATATATATATATATATATATATATATTGAACAGAAAACATTAATCATGTTTGAGTGGGTACACACTTGACACACTTGAGAGGATACGGCGGACGATCTTTGGCTCTTTCAAAGGGACAGACTGGATCTCTTCTGCTGCTTAGGATTTCCTAGAGCATATATATTTGCTTAAAACTTCTTAAGGATTATAAATATATCATTCTCGTGGCGGAAGGGAAAGGTTACCAACAAAGAGAATTGAACAGGGGAACAAACCTTGCTCGCAAGGTAACTATCTCTCAGCTAACTCCTCCCACCTAGCCCTTAAAACATAAAAAATAATAGTAAATCTATTTCTAAAATATTCATGCACATTCTAACCACGTGGAAATATAAGCATGATATAGTACCTTGTGAACTTGGCGTAAGCCTTCTTATTAATACCTCGTATATGTCATACATCATACATAATCGAGTTACATAAGACTTTGTAACAAAATACCTGAAATAGAAAGTTAATTATTGAAAATAGCGAGAATTAACATATACTGACCTGAATAAAAAATACAATTCAATGAACGACAAAAGTTTTACGTAATTTATTAAAATTACTTAAACCTACAAGAGAGGAACTCGCCTTACAAGACGGCCATATGCCTCTTAAATACATAAATAAAATACATGAATAAAATATTTGCTTCACAGTAGACCAGCTTCGTAAGAATATATATATATATATATATATATATATATATATATATATATATATATATATATATATATATATATATATATATATATATATATATATATATATATATATATATATATTAAAGGGTAAAATCCACAGGAAACAGGAAAGGAAAGGACCAGGTACCTGGTCCTTTCCTTTCCTGTTTCCTATGGATTTTACCCTTTAATATATGTCACGTGCAGTTTTGTGACTGATAAGTAATATATATATATATATATATATATATATATATATATATATATATATATATATATATATATATATATATATATATATATATATATATATATATAGAGTTTTACAATTCCATGTAAATACAATATAGTAATGAATAATGAGGAATTTCTACCTATAACTTGAGCTTGTACATTAATAATCAAATTTTAGGACAATAATAATCAGAAGAAAAAAGAAATATATGTAGCTCATCATCATTTTTATCAAGCATTAAGAATCTCTAAATAGGAGTTAATGAAATATAGTGTCCCCACCGTTTTACATTTACTATTTTATTTAGCTGCAGGTAACATATAGCATAGCGGTTTCAAAGGGAACAGGTAATAAATCAGGAATTTTATGATTCCCATTACTCCCCTTTCTTTAATAATAAAGAGAAAAATAAGTAAAAGAACACATTTGTTACAGTTCATCTTCAACAGAACTGATTTATAGATTTGGAGAATATACAGCGAGTTCTGATATGAGGAAAATCTCAGAATTATACCCTACACTGTATACTGATAAAGAAAAATTAGGCCTAATTCCATTTTTATTATACATACTATGTTATGAGATAATTCAGGTACTTCTGAGAGTACCATTAAATTTCTAAGACCTGTGATATCAACTTATATATATTTATTTATTTTTCATTGTAACGCTGACAGAAAAACAAATTTGAATTCGTTAATCTATATGAAAAGCATAGCTTATACACATCATGCACTTTAGAATTATATATATATATATATATATATATATATATATATATATATATATATATATATATATATATATATATATATATATATATATATATATATATATATATATATATATATGTATATATATATATATATATATATATATATATATATATACATATATATATATATATATATATATATATATATATATATATATATATATATATATATATATATATATATATATATATATATATATATATATATATATATATATATATATATATATATATATATATATATATATATATATATAAAGTAAATAACCAGGGCATTTTGGAGTTGTTGATGAATCTCAAAAACAATGAAAAGCTAATTGAAGGCATCATTGTAAAAA
>NC_090729.1:20605201-20615201 GCF_036898095.1 Palaemon carinicauda | reverse complement strand
TATGCAGTCTAGCATCCCACCCTCATCAGATCTATAAATTACTGTCTTTTCACGACCGTACTTTCTCCATTCTTACTGCACTTTTTAACCAAAGCCTAGAAATCTAAAGAGTAAAGGTTAAACTAATTACCGTTTTACACGGAGGATTCGACTACACGCTAGTTACAAGAATGAAGTTCATGCTAAACCACAACTTTTTCAATTATTATTATTATTATTATTATTATTATTATTATTATTATTATTATTATTATTATTAGCTAAAATACAACCCTAGTTGGAAAAGCCGGATGCTATAAGCCGAAGGGCACCAACAGGAAAAAAAAATAGCTCAGTGAGGAAAGAAAATAAGTGAATAAATAAGAGGAATTTTTTTTTTTTCAGAACTCCCCAGTATATAATTCGAGGATGACTAAAACATAAAGCTATCATCGTATCAGAGTGCTAACAAAATAGCGGATCATAATCATAGGATAAAAATCAGTAGGTATTTTTTTTACAATTACAATAACCTATTAACAATGATCTAGTAGTAAGTAGTAATCATAGAATCCCTGACGCAATCTGGAATTACTTCGTCTATTTTTTTTTCTTACTCTCGCATCTATGAAAGTGGCAAACGTGGTCATTCTTTTAATGTTAATGTATGTTTCTTTTCTAACAGACAAAGTCTCATACAATCATTTTACCTGACAGTGCCTTGTTTATCCCTTTCTCATTTCAAATTTAATTACGGAGAAAGATCGAAAACTGTTCTGCGTTGTAGCTGTCTATTGAGAATTTTCTTAATTAGAAGCCACAAGTCTTCATTTAAGAGGAGCAAAATACGACTGATTTTATGGCCTAATACAAAATGAATGTTTTTTTTTTGTCAGTTAGTTTCATACTGTAAATTTAGATACACATTATCTACTCTTTGTCTCACTTTACAAATTCTAATTCATAAGCAATTCCTTTCATGTTGTTCACTCCTAGACTAGTGCAATATTATGGCAAAACCAGTATTGTTCATTTCAGAGGGGTGCTTATGCTAACAAAGCTGATGAAGCTTGTGGACATTTATAAATAAAGTTTCAGGTTTATCAACATGATGTGTTTATAACTTTTCACTATATTTTGGCCGTCATAGGGTTAATTTCAATATGGCCAGATTTGCTTTCTTTAACGTTTACTTTGTCATCTATTTTTATCAGAAACCTTTTCACTTCATGTTTTTTAGTTACATTACATTTCTGTCAAGATTACCCATTTTTTACCTTTATCACTTATGGAAGTATATATTTCCACAATCGTTTTATTCTTGTCTTTGGCCATAGTCTTTCATGTATGTAATAAACGCACATGATATAAACATTCATCCTTAAAAATTGGGAATAAAAAATTTATGTACTGTGAAAGTGTTTTATAATGGAAATGGCATTACATGGTATTGTCCCTTTGGCGACAAAATATTACCAACCAGGTTTTACCGTTACAATTTTTTTCCTTTAATTAGAACATTTTGAAATTAAGAATGTTTTATTTAGCAAGGAATAGGAGCATTAGTTTTATTATATTTATATGGAAACATATATAAGTAAACCTAAATACGGTTTGATAAATCAACTATGTTCTCACGAGTGCACCAACAAGGTGACCCACCGTTCCTTTTCCCGTTTGCCCAACCGTTAATCAAGTTAAGCTTAACTGACGCAATGAGTTTAGGAAAGTTAAAATTGCCCAGAGCTTCCTTGGCTTCACTCAGAGTAGGAGCAAACTTTTGATCTGGGATATAAAACTTTTTTTTTTTCTGAAACAATTAATCCTAATTACAAAATTTAGGTTTTAATAGACTAAACAGCGAAAGTTATATAAATTCGGGGAAACATTAACAGATTAGTGTACGTTAGTGGCGGTTTAGTGCTTTTCCAAGCTTTTAAAAGTACGTGGCTCTCTCAACCTTTGGTTGCTACAATGGGGAAATATTAATTCTTCGTTTCTTCCTCATATGTAAATATACTCTGTTAATTCGCCAGTAATTTACATTATATTACGCTAATATATTTTAAGAGGACGACTGACAGGGATAGTCATTTCTTTTATGTAACGGAACCTTTTATTTGCTCCCTGGGCATCTATATAAAATTATTATTATTATTGTTATTATTATTATTATTATTATTATTATTATTATTATTATTATTATTATTATTATTATTATTATTAGCTAAGCTTCAACCCAATTTGGAAAAGCAGGCTGCTATAAGCCTAAGGGCTCCAACAAAGAGAAATAGCCTGGTGAAGAAAGGAAATAAGGAATTAAATAGACTATATGAAAAGTAATAAACAATTAAAATAAAATTATTTGAAAATAGTAACAACATTAAATCAGATCTTTCATATATAAATTAGAAAAGGAGACTTATGTCAACCTGTTCAACATAAAAACATTTTTTAGCAAATTTTAACTTTTGAGGTTTTACCTATTTAACTACTCGATTAGGAAGATCATTTCACAACATGGCCATAGCTGCAATAAAACTACAATACTCTACAGTATTAAGCCTCATGATGAAGCCCTGAATATTAGAATTATCTGCATAGGCCTACCTAGTATTACCAACATGAAGGAACTGTCCAGGAAAATCTGAATGTAAAGGATGGTCAGAATCATGAAAAATCTTATGGAACATGTATAGCGAACATTCTGAACGACGGTGCCAGGTATTAATATCTAAATCAGGATTAGGAAATGTAGATCGTAAGATCCTGTCTAACTGATTAAGATGAGAATCAGCATCCGAAGACCAGAATGGAGAATAAAAACGGAACAAGATAGAATGAAAGAATTAAAACATTTATTTTTTCAGAATAGATTGATCACTGAATATCAATAAGATATTTTTTTGCAATTGAGGAAAAGACAGACCTAAAGTGTTCCTCATAAGTAAAGTTGCTGTCAAGAATCACATATTAAATTATAAAAAAGTCATACAGAGTTAAAGGAATATAAGTATTGCTTAAATCCGGATGTTGGGGAACCACTGTCCTTGATCTACTTACAATCATACTTTGAGTTTTGTTACGATCAAAGTTAATGCCCCATAATTTTCACCTTCCACTAAATTTAGGTAGATCTCTTTTAAGGAACTTAGCAATCCTAGTTCTAAATTCAGGAGATGGAATTGATGTAAAGCGAGTAGCATCATTTGCATATACATTGCGTATATAGTATGTAAAGTAATGGGCTAAGAACACTACTCTAAGGAACACCAGATATCACATTCCTATACTTACTATGGTGCCCATCAACAACAACTGTTTGCGATCTATTGCTTAGACATTCCATAATGATGCTAACAAATAGACCCACCCACTCCTAACTGTTCGAGTTTGAAAACAAGGGGCTCATGATTAACAGGGTCAAAGGCAGCTGAAGGCCAGTCATACAAAGTTCACAATCAAGAAATTTCTCTAGAGCATTGGAAACTGTATAAAGGGGCATCACATGCTCTAGTGTCTTTATAAGAGGCAAATTGCAAACTAGTGAACAGATGCCTGTTCTGAAAACCAATTTAGACGATTTGCCAAAAGACGTAAAAAAAGATTCAAATAACGTGGGAGTTATGGAAATTAGGCGGCAATCAGTTGTAATTCAGCTATCACAAACATTCTTATTTAATGGAGTAACACTTCTAATTCTACAATAAAAGCTAAAAGCTTCTCTTCTTGGTATTTTGCGTAAAATAAAAGATAACTTTTGATTTAAGAATTCTGCTCTCTTTATAAAAAAAAAAGGAAAAATAGCATTTGGGTCAACACCTCCATAAGCATCAAGAACCACCAAAAAAGCTTTAATTTCAGGAGATCAAAAAAGATAAACTAGTTAGTTTAGCCACAGAAAAACTGGATTGAGAAAGATCAAGTTTTTTATTTCACTGCTTACTGTCAAACACATCAGGCAAAAGGTTTGCCTTTTCCTTTGGACAGTGAGTTACACAGCCATATAGTTTAAGTAAAGGAGAAACTGTTGCTTCTACACCAAAGAGTGCAGATTTAAGACAGGCCTAAAACTCACTGGGGTATATGCAGAGCGAAGGTGTCTAAATGTACATAAAATAAATCTGTATTTCTTGGATAATAAAAACCAAAAATAATAAGTGACATTTTTTTGTTGTACCTTAACCCATAAATCAAGATTAAACCTTGTAACCGACCATAACCCCTAATGCTAAAGTAGCTACCAAACCACAAGGCTTCTGCTTTATAATACCTATAAGCGTCTTCATCAGGAGTATGCCTCCACCACCATTAGGGTTATGCTATCGGGGTTTCGGAGGTGAGGGGATATGTGTCTTCATTATCCTAATCAAGGAATTTTATGGAAGAAATGGAAGGTGAAAATTAAAGGACCTCTCTCTCTCTCTCTCTCTCTCTCTCTCTCTCTCTCTCTCTCTCTCTCTCTCTCTCTCTCTCTCTCTCTCTCTCTCCCAAAAATGGGAATGTTATTCAGACACTTTAAAACAAGAAAAGCTGAACATATGACTATGCTTTACAAAACTTCTGTACATAGTACACTCGAGTACTGCAATGTGATATGGTACCCACACTACCAAAAGAATATTTCTCAAATAGAGAGTGTACAAAGGTCCTATACTGCTAGAATAGATGAAGTTGAGGACCTTGACTACTAGGAAAGACTGCAATTTTTTAAACTATACAGTCTAGAAAAGAGAAGAGAACGCTACATGATAATACAAGCATGGAAGCAAATAGAAGGAATTACTGGAAACATCATGGATCTAAAATATATCAGAAAGAGCAAGCTGAGGTAGATTAATAGTGCTAAAAAATATACCAGGAAAACTAAGGAAGGCGCACAGGACATTAATCCACTACGCACCAGCATCGATAATGCAGCGATTATTTAATGCGCTGCCAGCTCAGCGAAGAGACATATCAGGAGTGAGCGTAGATATGTTTAAGAATAAGCTCGATGAATATCTAAGATGCGTCCCAGGCCATCCAAGACGGGAAGATGCAAAATACACTGTAAGATGCATCAGCAACTCTCTGGTGGATATATAGGAATAACTGATAATCGGGGCAACGGTTGATAGAAATTTTCCTTACTCTGATTCAATGTGTTATCTTTAAAATATGCCAATAGATCATTTTTAATTTCTTTTTAACCACATATGAAACTGAAGGAGCAAAAGAGACCACTTCCATTCAAAATCTATCTTTATCTTTGTCATTTCAACAGTTTATCATCATTGGAACATATGGTCTTCAGCATCAAAGGGGTAGCGCCCTAAGTTTTGCTAAATTTTAAATTACAAAGGCAATCTTTTGAGGCTATTGGAGAAATCTCCTATGGAACTTTTTTTTTTTTTTTTTTTTTCATGTTAGACTACTATCGAGATCTCTGGGTATCACTTAGATTTGGAATGAAAACATTTTACTAAACGGAAAAGATAGGTCAAACCATATAAATATAAATAGAATATCATAATGTGCCGTAAACAATTTAATTTAATTAGACTATGGCCCTTTATTGATTTAATTTCCAAAATATACGCGGAACTATCTCTTATCGAATTCAAACTACCTTGACATGGCTATACTTGAACATCCTGCTGTGCTTAAAAACAACAATTTATTGGAAATCACCAATTACAGTGAAGGGTTTAGAGACTGCCACAATATTGGCGTTTTTCCAAGTAGTTGCCATATTGACTTCCCTTAAAGTAAGATTACTTGTTATGAAAGGTTTCAATTTTCTCTTTATATTTTGTGGAATATTTTGTAGTCAAATTCACTAAAGAAGTAATGAAATATAGAAAACAAAATTCTTTACAGTCGCCAAAAACCATATATGCTGGAATAAGACAATAACTTCAAGTTAACGCTTTCCATTTCTCAAAACTTAATATATATATTCTTTCATAATCCCTTTTATTACTCATTACTTGCATTAATTATATTTTAGTGTAACTAGCTATGATTACTGAGTTGTGTTAAAAACATCATAATGAAATTACAAATGATAGCTGAAATTTGTAGGAAATCTTCATTTAAAAGGAATAAGAAATAAAACTAGGTCGAGGCTTAATAAATGAGGACCTGCATGAGAGAAAAGAGATTAAACTCAGGAGAGAAAATATTAGTTGATAAAAACAACCAACAAACATAATGATAGATATTTCGCTTTGATGTAATGTAAATGGAGCACTTGAAAATACATAGGATATGCAGTTTCCGGATAATTTCCGCATCGGTCACGAATGTAGAATAGGTATATATATAATTTACATTTATGCATGATTTAAATAAAATTTGCAAACATTATTTAAACGTAATAATTTGGTATATCAGATTAACTGATTTTTGTGCCAAATGTATAAATAAATAATTTCTCAAATGCAAACGGCTTAGCTACAAGTCAATTTTTTCTCTGAATTAAAAAATGCATTACCAATTCCAAGAATTACAGGAGCAAGTGGGCATGATTTAATCTTTTCACTTACAATGCAGACTACATCGATATTTGTCCACCAATTATTTTGTCCTACTGTCCATATATTTTTCCTTCTACCAGTTTCTCTCTCTCTCTCTCTCTCTCTCTCTCTCTCTCTCTCTCTCTCTCTCTCTCTCTCTCTCTCTCTCGTGGAAGAGTTTCGTCTGATAGGTAATGTCTATATTATTGTATAAATAATGAAGACTTTCCAATTCACCAGAGCCGTTTTAATTCAAAAGATTACGGAATGTAGATTACGGACTGTAAACATTTAATGAAATACCTCAAGCTTCATCCGTTTTACAATACATACAGAAGTAACAATAGACTTCACCAAGTGTATTAACTCTTATATGTAAATTCTTTGTTATAGCGTCATACTATTTGCAAGAGAATAAAGTATTTAAAAATATGTAATTATACGTCCATATTTCGGGGTTTTGTAAAACAATCGTGACTATCTTAATGATTACCACACACTTAGATATTCACATCACAAAATAAGAAAGGCAATATAAATGATAAACACCAAAGCATATTAACAAACATGAACATTATATAAAAACCAGTATATTTTCCAAACGAAAGTTATAAAATTTCTTTTTCACGTACCTACTTTGGCCCTGCTTCCTTGTGTGGCATTCTTCTTGGAATTACTACACGCTTTTGAGGAAGTTCCTTCTATGAGGTAGGCCGAATACTTATTCCTCTTCCTTGATTAGTGCGAAAAAAAGAATGTCTACGACATCTTAAATCAAAGCAAATGACCCTAGGGAAATCAGATGTGTGTTGATTAACCCTCTAAGAAAAACAATACTCTATTAGTATCAATATTTTTTAATTAAATCAGGAAGGACAGAATTTTATGGCATTGAACAATGATTAGCTTTAGTTACTTCCCGACAAGTGATTTCATCTTAGATTCAAGGGCGTTTTCAAAATCCTCATCTTCAAGAGGATAATGTAATTAGGGATTAAGATAAAATATTACTATGTAGAAAGGATTAGTCAACGTTATATAAGGTTTCCAAAAAATAGTTTTTCTTTTTCTTCGGGTTAGTGAAGAACCAAAATTAATACAAGTAACTTTTTCATCAAAATGTCAAAGAAATTCATATTTTAGGTATCTCCATCTTAAGTGGTTATATTTTTAATAAATAATTAGGCCTACTATAAATCTGCATTTCTGTAAACGGCACAAAATAGAATGTAGCCTCAATAATGATCAGATATAGACGCAGGTCAGTAAACTTTTGTAATACTTTTTTTTTCTTCTTCTTTTTTGGGGAATGAAGCTTTTGACATAACACTCGAGTAGTTTAAAAATATCAACAGTACATGAATGATTTATATTAATATGAAACATTGGCAACGTAAAGTACGATTTATGTTACTGATAAAATTACTTAAATTGGCTGTGATATGAATATTTATGTTATCTAAGAAAAAAAGTCTCAGATTGTGCGCACTCATTTGTTGTTGATGTCGTTTCAGACTGCCTGGCCCTAACGGCCAAGCAAGACTCTTGCACATCTCTAGCACGTAGGGGTGTTTTGGGTGTGTAGGTGGTTTTGGGATTTAGTATAATCAACCGCTTTTATTTGTAGGTGATTTGGGATGTGGGTTAAGGATATTCGGCAACTTTTATTTATTGCCACATTAGTTATCTTTTTTTTTTTTTTTTTTTTTTTTTTTTTTGAGGCACCCTGGCCTCTATACGTCAAACGGAGGGAAGAAAATGTTCTCCCCAAAGGAGTCCACTGGCGTCGTTCAGTTGGAGAGAAAGAGGTACAGTGGTAAGTCCGGATGTGTGGGAGAGCTCAGGAAGGGGTTAAGAAATGGTCAATATTGTGACATTGGTATAGAAGGAGTGAAAAACTTCCTTAGTAATTTAAACATAATATTTTAGAATAAGCAATAGTATACATTTTCAGCTTCAATAAGAGAGAGCTGAAAAGGAGAATTTGGTTAGCAAGTAGTAGTAGTAGTAGTAGTAGTAGTAGTAGTAGTAGTAGTAGTAGTAGTTAGTAGTAGTAGTAGTAGTAGAGAAAGGGTGGAATAGAAATTCCTGTACATGAAAATACTAGATAAAACACTAATAATAAAAAAAAAATGTTTCAGTAATTGGGAGTACGTGCTTGTTAAATCTAATATTTAGTTGGGAATTGGTCCAGAACTTCTTTAAAGAGCAAAAAGAATTGCAAGTTAGAAAGAAGCTAAAAAGAGGTTAAGCAGAGAATTACAATGTTAGGTTATTTTGGCTTCAAACTTGTGTTGGTGATTACATTATATTGGGGGTGGGGATAGCTGGGAAGAAAGGCTGAGGATGTAACAACATTGACAATGGTGTGTTTTACCATTGCTGTTGTAGTTACAGGAATGTTAAAGTGGAATTCCTGTCTTAGTAGGGTTTTTTGTGGACAATATAACATGTAATGTTGCAGAGGTTCATCTGTCAGTTACTGAAAGTTATTGCACGGTCTTTCCTGTCTCTGTTGTGCTACTTGGTCCTCGTCGCTGTCGATGATGATTTTCCAGTTGCAAAGATACTCCAGTTGAAGTCTGATATAATAACTGCAACTTGGAAGGGAGTGTTTCTTGCAGAAGGATGCGTTATTTAGTTAGTTGCTTCAATGTACCATTTAGCAGATCTGGAACATTCGAGGAAGGGTAGGCTTACTTTTTTTTTTTTTTTTTTTTTTTTTTTTTTTTTTTTTTGGCATGAAGGTTTAAGAGGCATACTGATTATCTGCCACATCAGGGCAGACTTGGCCAGGTGATAGACTTAGTCATTGCCAGTGGTTCCAGTGTGACCTGGAATCCAATAGAGGATGATCTGCCTGTTGTTGCTTTGGTGAGCTACAGTTAGATACTGTATTGCTATAATTAGGTAGATATTTACAGTGGATTGATTGTTAATGATAGCCAGAATGGCTCCTTTTGAATCTGTGTGGATTTTTTTTTCCTTCAATTATACTGGTCGAGTGTCCATGGCTTTTGCAATTGCCTCTAGTTCGGTTTACAGGGTAGGGCGTGGTTAGAGACCCTTCAATTTTCTTTGTAGCCTGGTGGAGAAATGACTGGTGCTGCTGCAGGAGTGTCACGGTCAAGTGATTCATCAGTTTAGTAGATGTTTGGAACAGAGGTGGTGTTGATTACATTTTTGGTATCTGCAGTAAGTTGTTCTGGTGTACAGAGAGCTTTGCTTACCGCTGGGATGATGACCAAGTTGTACATGAATGGGTCCTTAAACCCCCATGCAGGTGATGCAGCCGTCGTTCTTTCGTTGCCCCTTTGTCTTGAAGGCTTCACTCTGCATTTGCATTCTTCTAAGTATATCCACCAGTCTCTTTGCAGGTGTCTTTGAAGGATCGATCTCCTCTGATAAGGGGAGGAGTCTTTTGAGTCTGCTGTTTAGAGGATAGTTTTTTTTTCTGCTTTGATTGACTTGAATATGATGTTGTAGTTTCAGATATTGATCCTTGCCGGAACGGAAATTAT